>NC_051164.1:65019281-65116837 GCF_013339745.2 Dermacentor silvarum
ACCACCATCTGATTATGAGGCACGCCGTAGTGGGGAACTACGGATTAATTTTGACCCCCTGGGGTTCTTTAACGTGCACCCAATGGATGGCACACAGGCGTTGTTGCATTTTGTCTCCAACTAAATGCGGCCGACGCGGCCGAGACTTAATCCCACGAACTTGTGCTTAGCAGCGCAATGCAAAAGCCACTAAGCAACCACAGCGGGCGTTCAAATTTTTTCAGATAATGTTTCATCATAAGAAATTTCATTTCATTCACATTTTACGAGGATGATGTTTCCCAGCATCTTATACGAGCGACACATGGACAAGCGGCACTGCGTCCTCATATTTTTCCCGATGTTAAATTGCCACTAACACTCTGCACTGTTCTGTGGTATTAACAAAATACCCAGCGTCACTTCGGCTAAGCACTGCATAAAAAATACTTGAAGATACTTTTTCCGCCAGCGCTCCTTGATTTTAAAGCCATGACTGACCGTAGGCCTACGCAATGCCAGAGCAGCTGACGCCAAGGAGAACGATGGAGAGTCTAGTGTTGCTTATACAGTGTAGACCGCTTATAACGTAAGTCGCCGGAGGCGCGAATATCCACACTATAACCAAAGCAACAATTTTCAAGGCCCGCACATATGCAAAACATATGCACCGAGCCGCCTCGCGTATGCGACAGTCGAGGAATGCGGCTAGAACGTTTGCATTCAATTTACAGTCGAATCTCGTTAATTCGAACCAATTCACGCGGCGGCGCCTCCGACCGGCATTGCTCCGGCACCGCCATAGGGCAAAAGCTTAGGGGAGACCCCTCAATGTCACGCGCAAAAAAAAAAAAAAAAAAAAGAAAGAAAAAAAAAGAAAAAAGCAGCGGAAATTTTACCCTCTCTCAAATGGCAAGGTCGCCGATTCTGCGTTGCGCCGGAACATGCATGTACGTGCCGACGTCTCAGCCACGCTACTGTAGCCACGCGTAGGAAATGGCAGTGAACCCTTCTTTCTCTTTATGCTTCCTCTACTTTCTAGTCACGTGTTGACCTTGCACGCTGCGGCTACGGCGCAGAGGGAAGCAGCGGCGACTGTCCCAAGCCGGCCAACGAAACTGCCCACGCCGGTAAACGCCCACTTCCCGATAACGGCAGAAAACTGAAACTTCGGGGAGCTGGCGCCGGGCTGTCTGGAGCGGCGGGCACGGTGACAGTCGAAAGTGAGGGAGCTACGAGGGAGGGCGAGGGGAGCCACCGAAGCGTCGGAGCTGCCGAGGCGAAACCGCTTCCCTGCCGCCCTCCTCCCTCACATTCCACGGTCTCCGCGTGCGCCCTTCGCCGTGCCGTGCCGGCGCCGCCCGCTCCCTGAAGTTTTGTTTACTGCCATTATCGTGAAGCGAGCGTTGGCCGGCACTGGCAGTTTCGTGGCTCTCGCTCGCTATGCGCGCCGTGACATTTCACGACTCGCACAAAGTTGGTTCGTTATTCTATGACTCGCACTCAAGATTCTGGTTTCAGCCTCACTGGCTGTTCGTTCGCACCACGTGCCCTTCTCCTCCACTTCGTCTCTCTTCCTCGAGCACTCCTTGGGGCGCCCGTTTGAGGGGAACGTTCGTTGTCTCCGCTGACTTCCGTACTCCCAGGCAGCCGCACTGTAACCGGTATTTCGTTTCCCCCAACTGCACTATAAGCGATACGTGTATACATGGAGTGCTATGGGAAAATTAACGGGAGTCTGAAAAGACCGCACTATATCCGGTCCTGCACTATAAGCGGTTACATTATAAGTGGTCTATACTGTAGTTCCGGAACGCGGCATTCGCTCGCTAGCTTAATGAGACTAGGGCCACTAGGGCACCCAAACACACCGTCACCAGAGCGGCCCTGCGGTTAACGAAATAGCGCATTACATATAGGGTTTCCCTACTACTTTCTTAACAATGTTTTGCGCGATGAACTTCCAACTGGGTTGGATTGGGTTGGATTCTATTTGCCAATGCGGCCTGACAAAGCGCTGCACGCGGATAGAAACGGTACACAAATGCAATTTCCAGGAGATTTTCCTGTCAAATGTACAACTGGAAGAAATGGTCCAAATCCGGGAGTCTCCTGGGTAATCCGGGAGACTTGGCAGGTATGACAGATTGACTAAACGCATGAGCTACGCGAGATGATTTTGCCGGCGTTGTTTTCTTTTCAGTGCTGCTGGTAGCTGCGTTTGGAGTCTGAGGAGCTTAAATTTTTCTCTACTTGCACAAAAGCACAAGTGCTTGAGCTTCACGTTACTGTGCTCTGCCACTGCAAACAATTGTGCTCACCTTGATTTTTTTCAGATCAACGGGTTTCTTGATGACATCGTAATAGTCGGGAAGCTCCCTCTTAGATGGCAGCTGCAGGAAGGCTTCACTCAGTACACGGCCATCACTGTGAAAACAAGAAAAACATCACAGTCACCGCATCATTGTTTGCACTTGCACTCTGCAATTATCTCTTGCATCTGCAAAAATAACCTGCACCCCTTAAGGGAACACTAAAACAGTTTAGAGTGATTGAGTGTTCCTTAAAACTAATTTTGAACGATGTCCTGCTCACCCATGACAACCTTTTGCGTCGTGACGTCGCGACACCTAAACCTCACCTCTCGGGAAGTAAAAATCAAAACTAGTTCATAGAAAGCTAGTATTTCCATAAATTATTTTAGAACACACTGCGGCTTGCCAGTATATTTTCTAGGGTATTCAGGTTCAGGACCTTCAACTTATATATCGTCCCAAGACCCCTTACAACATTTCACTACCTTCAACATTTTTTTCGAAATTAACTACGGAAGTGATTACGCAAAATATTCATTCTGGGTATGAAGTACGGTGCACGTGTAACTGTAAAGAAATGGTTTACTTATACAGTAAAAGCTTGTTCACAACTTGTTAATTTGAAATTTGATAATTCAAAGTAGCCGCCGCGGTCCGTCCAACAATGTGTTGAAAGCTATGTGTAACGCATCCCGCAAATTCACACTGAAATCCGCGCCGTCACCGATAATTCGAACTCTGCGCCATTGTGGATGGGGAGAATGCTAGTGCTAGGGAGCACGTTGGCCACGCTAGTGTCGCCGCGCGGGCCACGCAGTCTTGCGCCCGTTCCTGCGGCGAGCGGCGGCGGCGGCATGCGTCCTAAAACGTGCCCACGCCGCTTCGCTGATGGTCGCAGACAGCCGTTCAACGTGGCGCGCGAGTAAAGAGGGGACGGCATTTCGGATGACGCTGCACAAGCGGCGTAACGTGACCGGCCGCAAGCAATGCTCGCCCGTGCGCCGGTAACGTCGGACTTGCAGAACGCTTTCAAGATACGGCGCGCGTCAGTGCACAATCTGCGCAGTTGCTACCAGAGTACAAGCCAACCCCCCTCCCTCCCGCACTGCCTTCCCGCTTTCCTCCCTTGTGCACGATTCGGCTCACTGTCGCACGCTTTCACTCGCATACGGCCTGTGGGGACGATGTTATCACCCTTGGACTTTATATGGAACATCGCGGTGACTACGATGACAGAAATGCGCCTGGAGTGTCTATATCATTGCTATCGCAATTATACAGGGAATGGCACCCATGTGCTTCCGCATGACCCACGTTCGCTAAGTGAAGCGTCACTAATGTTTTTTTTTAGATCGCTTACCAAACGAACAGGTGCGTCTTGCACACCGGTGCGACTTACATACATTTTTTTTTCTGCAAAAACTGTTGTTTTGATGGGGTTGCCACTTATACAAAGGTGCGACTTATAGACCGCGAAATACGGCATATACGCGCTTTAGCCGAGCAATTTTCTTTCTCTCACTTTCATTAGTTCGGATTTTGTATAATTTGAATTTTCGTAGCATGCCCGCGGAATTCGAACTGACGAGCTTTTACTGTATTCTTGTCATCCGCTTTCGAGAAATTTGGTCCAAACACTAAAACTTTCTTTTGTTTACGTTTCTGTGTGGATGATACTCAATTGATCTAGACCTGCGTGTGGTCCCAGATGGCCGATAAAGAGCATGATAATAAAATGTGCTTCCAGAGAACATCGGTATGGCTCGTCTCTGCCTCGCCCCCATCTACGCTACAATGGTGACTCGGCGTTAATTGCGCTCAAAATGAGTCGTAACATGCTTTCAAAGTTTAAATGCACGAACTTCAGCCCTGTCAAGCCGTACACGTGCAGTTTGAGCCGATGTTGACCTTGTTCAGTGAAGACGCCTAGCGGAGCTGTAGAGTTCGTGCACCCGCTATCAGTGAACCTTAACTTGAACCTGAGCCGGTGTAACTGCAAAGTGCAGCAGTTAGGACGAAGGAAACTGCTTTTACAGTTCAGTTCTGGCTTTAGTGATTTGATATCAACTACTGTTCGCTCGACATGGCACGCATGCAATAACAGGGAAGCGGCAACGCAGAGTGCTGTGCCAACATCTGTCCGTCACCGTTCCCGAAGGCTGCCAGTCGCATTCTGTACACAGATGGGTGGCTCTGTACGTGTTGTTATGCTGAACACATTTCTAAATTCCCGAGATGCATTGTTTGTCTTGACGTCAAATGGGAAACAAGAGACGGTGCATTCGGCCCAGCAGCATAAACAGCTACGTCACTGAGTTACAAACGGTGTCAGCGATGGCATCCGTGTTTTTGCAAGAGAACTACACAGCCTATGAGTGAGCATTTGTGCAAGCATAGTTTTCTCTAATAATGCTTTATGGAACGCACAACAAACTGTTAAAGGTTAAAGAAAAGCATGAATCAGTATTAAAAGATTGTAATATATGTATCTGGTTGAGAGTTGCCGTTATTTAAGGGGCTCGGCCGCTCATACTGACTCGTCTCTGGGGTGGAACGACGCGGCTCATATGCTCAGGTACGCGTGTTATGCTACATTTTGACATTTCATATCAGCGATGTGCCGTTTCCACAATATTCAAAGCTGCGGCGGCCGCGTTTAGATGGAGGCGAAATGCAAAAACTCCCGTGTGCTTGCGGTTTTGTGCACGTTAAGAACCCCAGGTGGTCAAGATTAATCCGGAGCCCTCCACTACGGCGTGCCTCATAATTAGAACTCGTTTTGGCATGTAAAACCCCAGAATCAATCAATCAATTCAAAGCTAACAACGATCTGTGGCTTAGATGTCAATGTAATCAAATGCACCGCTTTATGTGGAAGGCTGCGCTCAAAGGCTTCTCGAATGTGCGAAATGTTTAAATAATGAAATGTGTAAAAGAAATACAGCAGAATCTTGTTGATACGATCTTCACGGGAACTGGAAAATGAATCATCCGAAAATCGTATCATCCAACGTATGATCCAACCAAATTATATGATCGGAAAAGAAAAACAAACGTATTATCCCGAAAAACGTGTTATGCAGAATCGTATCAACGAGGTTCCACTGTACAAAAAACAAGGAAGCTACAAGTGCATAAATCAGTGACAACAAATTCCAAGGCAGCCCCGTCGGCTTCCTCGTAAACTACGGCATGTCACAGCAAAGGGGTGGGATGCCTCACCTGTCCTTGTAGTTGATGACAATGTCAATGAGCTTGCGCATCTGCTTGGTCAGGGAGGGCGGGTTGGGTGAGGCCTTCTCGACGGGCGGCCGGCCGCGGCGCTTCTTTACCACAGGTTCGTCGTCCACCATCTGCCGGGAGGGGCCGCTCTTGCGTTTGCCGCCCCGCTCACCGCCAGAGCTTGACGAGGCGGCGCCATTGCCACCGGACTTGCGGGAGCGTTTGCGCGTCTCCATCTCATCCAGGTTCCCATCTTCAATGGCCTGTGTTTTTTGGGGGAAAAGACCGCCACATCAGTCGTCTACAAACTCGCCAAAATTTACAAATCCCGAGGATGTTTTGTAAAAAAACAATCGTTTGTGCATTTTCTTCATTCAGAGCTGCGTGCCTGGTGCTAATCGGCAAGAAAGGTTGTGGCACACATTTTTGACAGGCAAGTGTGGGGAACGTTGCAGACTGCACACAGCTGTCTATGCTTGCACACACACGCATACACAAGAGAAAAAGCAGACGAAACATAAAAAGAGCCTGAAAGACTTGCACGGATGCCTTCTGTACACGCCTAATTAAGAATAAGTTCAAGCTTTAACACTAAAGCACTTGGCTTAACCAAACATTCTTACAGTCGGCAAACTTTCAGCAGTGGACAAGGCGAAGTGGGGAACCATAGCACAGAAAATGCATCTTTCGAACTCCGTAAATTATCTCCAAGAATCCCAGCTGCTAATGTACTTTTAACTGCACCCACTACCTAGAACCACATTCCTTTTCCCTTGCTCCACAGATGTTAACTACCAGAGGGTGGTGCGTTTATATGAAATACATACAGCGCTTTTGACCACTGTCACCACTTAAGCAGGATCATTATACATATAAAAGCATGTGGCCTCTTCCAACCAACCAGAAGAAATCTGTCACCTCAGAAGACACCCCATGTTCATTTAAAAGTAAAGTGCTTTTGAATAACCTCAACATTAAGAACCAGTACTGCGAGCCAAGATTAGCCAAAGCCAAAGAGATAGGTCCACAAATGTAAAAGAGAAAATACGTAATAGAACGATGATGGTGTCAATGCCCTACTTCCAATGGAAGGTTCGGAGACTGATGGGCAAGGCTTTTTCATAAGAAAATTTATTCTTTCTAAAATTTTACTCAATGTTTCTAAAATCGTAAAACAAGCTCAAATCCGTAAACTTTACAGAAGATTTGTATGAACACAAAGGGGGGGGGGGGGGGGGGTGAACCCAGAAAAACTCACTGCCTTCCCAAACTCCGCCAAAACAGCAAGCTACTTAGCAGACTTTCACTTATTCTTGCACTTCAATGCAGTTTAAGTGGTTGCTGTGGCTAAAAATAAATAGGCAGGGTGTAAAATTATTTAACGTGTACCTAAGCACACCCAGATTTAGCAGGCCTGGCCTCATGGCACTGTCTGGCACACGAACAACACACCAATCGCCTCAGTCAGTCAGTCAGCAGTTGTTTCCACCTTCTGACCAGCCTAACTGATGTCACATGACTTTAACCAGTCACAAAGCAGCCACCAAAAGCCAGACCTGGGGCCATTATCTCGAACGATGGCTTTCACAGACATTTTCACTTCGGCGATAATTTGTGTGACTAGCGCCGAACATCTTGACGAGCGACTGCGTTCTTGGCACAATGCCAAGCATGCTGTCGTAGCCGAGTGCCAGGAATGCTATTGCCCATATGTAGATGGTGACGCATCCTGCATTGTTCACGTGAAATCTGATAAAGGTCAAAGATCTGGATTGCCTTGAGAATACCGCCCCTGTAGAGCACACTCACCCGAAGCCACTCCTTGTCGGTGAGAGCATCTGAGTAGTCGATCTCCTTTCGCTGCCGGTTTCCTCGTCCGAACAGCTTGTCCTCCTCTTCCTCATTGGTTAGCCGCTCCACCTGGTGATGGGAACAAGAATCACAATGTCAGGTGCATATACATTGGACAAAATGATCAGATTCACAGTACAACAGGGCCGTTTGGTCGCCATTCGTGTTTATTTTCGTGCACGGAGCCCATCAACAAATGGAGCACAAGGTGCTCGTGTGTTTCCTGAGCTGCGGTAACTTAATTAATGCTGTCGAATCTTATAACATTGTCACATCTGACACAAAATACGCCTTCATTACATACAACATTTATTGCACGCATACACGCCGATATCAACACAACGGAAAAATTGCAATTGTCTCTCCAGTGACAATTCTGATGGTGGCTGGCTTTGCCAATACATATTAAGTGAACAATGGCAAATTACAAAACACACACTTGACACCGTCATTACTACCATCTCATCATCAGCCTGCATTTACGTCCACTGCAGGACGAAGGCCTACCCCTGCGATCTCCAATTACCCCTGTCTTTTTCTTACACTTTCTCGATTAAGGCCCTCAATCATTTGTTGTAAACGTCGTTACTATGCAACCGTGCAATCAATTGGTCGGATCATATTGGATCAGCACACTGGCTTGTCAACTGCGGACCAGCCAAGCTAGACGTGCATTCACATCCCAAACATGCTGTTTCAAGCTGCACTTGGCGAGTATTTGATATTTTAGAGAACAGCTCTTAGGTACCCGTTCTTGCGTTGAGCATCGGCGTGTTGAGCGTCAGGCATGCCTTGGCGTCGTTCCTTGGCGTAACCAAGCAAATGAGCAGAGCGAAGGGTGCAAGAGCGAACTGCGGAGCGCAGTGAGGGATGAAATACGGCAAGAGCGAAGAGAGTGCTGAGGAGGAAAGTGGGGGAGGAGGCAGGCAGCGGAACCATGCGGCGAAAAGCGGAGGAGGGGGGTATGGCAAAAGCGTGAGAAGAAAAGCGCAGTGCCGCGCAAGCCAGGCTTGGCATGTGCCTTATTAACGATTAACCTTGGCGTGCGCCTTATCGATGGTTGCATTGGGTTCGCAATCAGACTGCATTCTCTTCCAAGAGAGGCCCTCACACGCTCCTGGCACAGCGCTCCTTTGCAGTTTGTGTTGGGCCGACCAGGGTCGTGTCAGTGTCTTTAGCAGTCGTCGCTATTTGCCCCATTGGCGAGGAAATCACACGTGACTTCCACCAAGCTTTTGCCGGGCAACTATTTTTTCTTTCTACCCCTTTTCACCAATGCGCCAACACTTCGGGTGTGTCAACTTGTTGAATGTCTGGAACCAGTCATGAATACCCAGGATGACTGGCGTCAAATATTGCATTGGCATCAATTGTCCCGACTCAGTGTCAAGCCCGCAGTCTTGGCTCACTGCCAGTAATGTTGCTGTCATTTTGTACACGTCAGCGTCTAGACGTGTCCGGTACCGAGGCACACAAAATTGATCGACAATATTACTGGCGCCATTTTGGAAAGGCTGTGTGGTCTACGCACGGCCAACAGGCGTCTATTTTCATGCTCTCACTTATCTCAAAACTCCTCTTATCACAACTCGCAGTACCTGCAGTGACTGTGCCCCCCAATGGCTCCCGTTCTCCGAGCCTCTACCAAGCCTCTCCCCTTCTTCAATGCCCGCTCACCTCAGCGTCGTCCTTGAGCAGCCACTTGGGGAGCTCGTCTTCCTCCATCAGCCGAGGTTTTCTCTTGACGCTGCGTGCCTCCTCTCTTCTCCTGTCGATGTCCATTTTCTGCGAGACAACAAAGGGAGCTCAGATTAAAGGGGCCCTGAGCACACCCTTTCTTGAAACCTGAGCAATACGCAGGTGTGTGTGCGGTGCCCTATAAGGACATATTCCCCAAGAAATATTTTAAAGGGAACTAATATGAATGAATATACAGTAAAATATTGTTAAGTTGATCCTACTCGGTTAAGAAAATCAGATAACTGAAACTCGCCTTGTGGTAAGGCAAGCATGTGAATTATTTGTATCAAACTCGTTACTTTGGCTGTACTTGGAAACAATTGTGTTATAGTATATGAGGACAAAAGAGTTTTGCTTTCCTTATAAGGCCTGACTAAGAGTTCTGTCCATGTCAGTGCTTTGTTGTTTGTGTATGCACCAGGTATGGGAAGCTCTTGCGAATATTACATTCCACTCCTTTTTAATAATTTGCCTGTAGAGTTGTCCTCTTTGAATGGCCGCAAGGCTGTGAAAAATCATTCCAACGTTCATTGTATTTAAATCTGTTACACATCAATTTACTTTTTACTGTGCTCTCATGTCTCCAGCTGCTGAGTACTGCCCCTTCAGCTCTCGTTTGGCTTGTTTACAAATATTATATACAAATATAGCATTCTAATAAACATTATTATTATTATTCTAGCTAATTGCTACGACTGTGGTGTACTGGTTGCAAGATTACTATCTGATAGCATCTCTTTGTTGGAACACTACGAACTCAAGGCAATGAGTGTACTGTGGAATCCCAACAAGTCACCTTGCAAGACAAAATATGTGTGTAATCTGCCATCCTGATTTGCATCTGAATTTGTTCAGCTTCTGGTGCAGGTACCACGCTAAAAAAAGGGCACACAAGACCAGCAGCCAAATGGCAGAACTTACACAACAAACTGTGAATACTAATTAACTAAAATTTGCTACAATAGCAAAGAAAAAAAAAAAACGCTGCGGTCTAGAGCAACCTGTTCTCGCTTGCGCCAAGCATACCTGGAAAAGCTCCAGTTCTTCCTCGTTTCTGGCAATCATTTCGTTGATGGTTTCATCATCTGGCACCTCATTTTCTTCCTGCAGTTGAGAACAAAGAAAAGTGAGAAATGCAATCCAGGGAAAGATGGACATTTCTGCAGTTTGTACAGCAGACGAAAAGAAAAACTGCCCATTTCAGTGTTCTCTGCTGTTTCATACGAGCGTGCTTAAATGAATCCCAGTCTGGTGAGGCAGGACAGTTGCTACAGTGTGGCAAAAATAAAGCAAGCTCAGTGGCTCAGTCCCGCCAGAGCAGCACCACGACAATTTACACGTTAAAGTTCTTTTTCTCTTCAATTTATCGTAACTGAACAGGAATCTGTTCAATAATACGCCTGGACATACAACCCTATCTGTCATTGCACTAAGGTTACCATGACAAATCTGATCAGGTATGCACACTTCAATAGGATTACTGAAAAATCTGATTACTGAATAGGATTACTGTATGTGCAAATCATGCACTCCACTGTCTCTAGCCTCTCCTCACAATAAAGCTTCGATGTTGTTAAGCGACAGAAAATTCAATGAAACAAGCAAGCCAAGTTGAAACTTGGCTGCACATTTTAATATTTTGGTGCAATTGATGTGATGGACTGGCTCATATTAATTATACTCGAAAAGAAGTTTTTCTGGGACCCCCTGGCTTCCTTTCCTCACCGGAAGACCACCAATGGAACGCAGAGAGACCGACGATCTATGCCTTTTTTGCAAACGGAATTCATTTCGCGTAGAACATCGTGCAACATTCGTAAAACGAGCACAAGGTTGTAAACAATGCGAAAAATTCGGGAGACTCGGCCCATATCAAAGCGCCAGGCTACGAGACGTGCATTAGTGCGGGGCTATGGATTATTAAGACCACCTGGGATTCTTCAACCTGCACGCAAAGCATAGTACATGTGTTCTTGCATTCCGCATTCATTCGAATGCAGTCGCAGTGGCCGGGAATCAAACCCGCGACCTTGTGTTCAGTAGCAGAATGTCGTAGCGACTAGGCCACCCACCCCGGCGGGAGGAAAGAAAGTCTCAGACTGTGCGCACATAATTCAAGCGGCAAAGAGGAGGACGAAGAAGAAGCAAGGAAAGAGTAGACTCGCCTCCTCGTCGTTCTCATCCTGGGTGAGGATCGCCTGGAGGAACTGCTTGCGCTCGGTGCCCGTCGACTTCTGGTCAAACATGCCGGCCTGGATGACCTTCTCGTCCAGGTTGAGTTTGTACTTGGCCGCTGCCAGGATGCGCTCCTCCACCGAGTTGACCGTCACGAGCCGCAGCACCCGCACCTCGTTCTTTTGGCCAATCCGATGGGCTCGATCTTGCGCTTGCAGGTCCTGCATGTCGAGGGCAGGGACGGCAAACGTGAGCAGGTAAGAGTTCTACCCAGAACCAACACTCGGGTGAAATTGGCAGCACATTTTTGAAGAACATATCACCCTGGTGGCAATAATAACCCTCAGCAAATGTCACGTTCAGCACAGGACAAATGGCCTCTCTTGGAAGCCTACAATTACCTCTGTCTTGTGCCAGGTGATTGGATCCTTTCAGAAGGACCCGTAAGGTGAGCTAGTTGGTACGGGTTCATTCTGGCGCAGTGGCATCACAGAAGGACAACAAAGATAAAGACGCTGTGTCCTGCGTGTCCTTTATCCGTCTTTGTTTGCCTTCTGTGGCACCATTACGGCAGAGTGATTGGATTCCTATGCCAGCAAATTTTCTCATTTCATCGCAACATCTAATCCTCCGTCGTGCCTCACTGCATTTTCCTCCTTTGGCAGACATCCTGTTGCTCTAACAGACCACGGCTTATCTGCTGTATGCCATTACACCCACCTACCAAAACTTTGCTGTACCTTCCTCATAACCTCAGCATCAATATCAGCTACAGCTATTTGCTCCATATTCTACACCACCATCCTCCCGTTTCTTAACGTAACGGCTATCATTCTTCATTACCAGGTCCTTCGCACTATCCTTAGCTTCTTAAAGGTTTTTTGTTGCTCTCAAAGTTGCAGCCCCATACTTGCTAGGACACACCGATTGTATACACTCTTCTTTTCATGGATAACAGTCAGCTAACAATATTAGTTATCTAACAACATTAGTTACCACAAACCGATTACCACTGCAAGGCAGGCCCACATGTGACAAGTATACCCTGATGCTCAGCAAATACACATATCGTTTTGACTGCCACAAATATTCATACTTTCTAACGGCAATAAGGGACTAGAATTAACTCAACTATTTGAGTACTTACGCCTGTTTATTAAACCAATTTATAACAATAGTTGAGGAAGGCTTACAGTTGCATTGCATGACTAGATGCTGCTGTTACTAGAATTTGGAACGCTATCTCCTACTACATCATAGTTTGGTTTATTATAAATTGTCTAAAGTACCACGAGTGTCCTACCTTGTATTCTGTACTCGTGTACAGCAACTGACTACACCTACTGACATCCTTCTGCGCTACTGCAATTGTCCTATGAAAAGATTAATTTTACATTATTACATCAACATTTAACCAGAATGGCTGCTCTTTTGACAAGATTTCTTCACAAGTACTTTATTACTTTATTCACATTGCTTCACAGGCTCCAGCATCGGAGCATTGTGTGAGGGGGGGGGAGATTACAAGACTGGATGCTCTCGGCAGTTGATAGTGATAAGGAGGCCTTGAACAGTGACGGCGGTTGAGGCCGATGGTACCACGGTGGCAATTTTTTTTGTTCGAATGAAAACAAATCACTATTTCTCTCTCTTACCACGGAAAATCTGGTGACAGAACAATCCAAGTTATTGTACTTCGAATTCTTTAGTATGAAAGTCGATGCTTGAATTACACTTGAGGATGCGTCACGGATTGAGTATGGGCACTTTTTTTTCACTCTGATGATGCTTCCACAGCCGAAATTTAAACCCACAACTTACAGCTCAGAAGGCAAGCACTTCAGCCTGTATAATGCTGCAGCAGGCAAGAGCAACGGCCCCCAAGCCGATTGTCAGAATGTGCCAGGGAACCCCTGAATCCCGACTTCACAGATACGCATCATACATCAATGGGTACAGAAGAATGGCCCTTCAATCAAACCATACAACAGCTCAAAGCTTATGGCTCAGGGGGAGGTAAAACGGAGCACCCAACAGTATGAAGAGTAGGGTGAATGAGTGATTAATAACGAAGGAGTGCTGGAAACTATACGTGGGGGCACATACAACGAAACAGACAACAAAGCCGGAGAGAGCACAGGGGAAATTATTTATGCTTAGTTAAAGCGTAGAAATAACAAGATAAAGGGAAACGAAAGTGTACGAAAAGACTACTTGCCACATGCGAGAGCCAAAGCTACATCCTCTGCCTCACTAAACAAGCGCTGATTCTGGTTTAGCGAATCAGATTTCTGTTTCCTCTGTGACCCCTCCCACTGACCTGGTGTGGATTCCAGTCCGAGTCGAAGATGATGACCGTGTCTGCCGCCTGCAGGTTGAGCCCCAGGCCACCGGCCCGGGTGCTCAGCAGGAAGATGAAGTAGGGAGACTCCTTGGCATTGAACATTTCCAGCAACTGACCACGGTCTTCCGCCTTGGTTGTACCGTCGAGACGCAGGTACCGGTACCCTGCAATGACAGCGGCAGAAGATACAGCACCACAGCCGCGGAGAGACAACACAAGTGGCTGTCCCTTACTGCTCACAACTGCAGTGCAGTGAGGGCACTCGGAAAAGGCTCGAATCTGCTGAGTTCTCTGGCAGTAGCAATGCAACCCCAACGAGAAATGGACAAGATTTATTTAATGATTTACTTATTTATACACACTACAGTCCTATATTAATGCCATAGCAGGAGCAGGAAAAAGTATAGATGACAATAAATTAGCAAAATGACAACGAGGCAAACAGTAACAAAGTAAATAAATATATGTAAAGCAACTTGCACATATGAAAAGTACTCACCTATGGCAACTAAAACTCAGTGAATTTTCAAGTAGCAAACAGTACTGAGAAGTATTCTAAAGCTCTATTGCACGCAGGAAAAAGCATGATAGTACTTGAATGTGCGTGTGCATGGAAGTGCAAAATATGAAAGTGTTTGTAGGCATTTAGAAGTTTGAATGGCACAAGTGGTGCAAATGTAACGGTGCAGGATTAACAGAATTGTGACAAACTAGAGATGCTCGAAGTTGACAAGAAGAGCTTAATGCGCAGCATCGAAATTGAGAACATTTCCCTAAGCTGTCCACAGTGATAGTTTAAATGGTAATGTGCGAAAATTCAAATGTTCAAGACACTTAACACGTTCATTGCAACATGGATCACAGGTATAAAGTTATAACATTTATTCCTCCTATGAATGTCTTTCCTGCAGTGCAATCTTTTCTCTGCTGCAAGGGAGCATGACTTACCAGGGTGCCACAATGCACCCGAGAATTCTGACGTGTGGCCTGCTGGCGGGTCACGACACAATAATCGGGACGTCAAAAAGGTGTTGCCCCACAAACGCGTTAATCGCACACTGTTCCATTACTGAGGCATTGTAATCGACTATCATTATACTGACATCAGTATAATGATAGTCGGACTTCTGAACAGCGTCACATTACCCACCTTGTAATGTGACGCTGTGCAGAAGTCCCAAAAAGCACCCCTGCATTTTGAGCCCTCAAACAATAATTAGGTTTGAACCAATGTTCCCCGTCCCGTGACATGAACTTACCGCAAGTGTTAAAACAAAGCCAAACAAAACGAACACTCCCATTTTCCTTTCAGCTTTTTCTCATTCGCGAGACTTGCCGGCAAAGGCTGGTGACGAGAGACAATGAGGACAGGCACTGACCCCTGTAGGTGAGGTAGTCCTCCATGATGGTCATCAGGGTGGTCATCTGACAGAAGAGAAGCACCCTGTGCTGCTTGCAGCGCAGCTTGGGGAGTATCCGGTCAAGCAGCTCAAACTTGCCAGACACTCGGTACAGGTCGGGTCTGCGTGCATGTGCAAACACGGCAATCAAAACGGTGAACAGCAGAGTCTCATGCTCGAGAGATGAGAGAACGAAAAAGCGGGTAAGCGAAGTTCGCACAAACTTGGAATCTCACCACCTCTTTCAGCTTTTACTTAGTGGATTCGTGTAACTGGAACGTCGTGCAATTTTGTGCCGAGGATTGTCCTATGCTGGCGTCGAATTACTGCCGTTGTGTTGTGTTGTTTAGCCACACTGCTTTTTTCCTTCTCTTTTTACCTGACGTTGCAAGTTCGTTGTGTGTTTATTGGCATTGCTCTCATTTGATATTGTACCCAGAATTATTGGTTTAATATAGTACCATTCCCCCTACTGCATTGTCGATGATAAACAAATGCAATGAATGAATGAATGAATGAATGAATGAATGAATGAATGAATGAATGAATGAATAAAAGTGGCTAGTAGTGTTGAATGCTGTCACCCTTAATTTTTAAACATCTGGCTCCGAAGTCATTAACATGACTGTGCGTTCATGGCTAATGAAGCTAATGTGGTAGTATTTAAGGTGAAAAAAAGATCAACGCAAATACCCAGGACGACCACAAAGATGGGACAATCACAGGTGCTGGTGCTTGTCGCGTCTCTTCTTTGTGGTCATCCTGGGTATTTGCACCGATTTTTTTTTTTTTCACCTTAATATCACCAAGGGTGGTGGCAGCTGCACAACTCACCCTTGCACAATGCTCCCAGTGCAACCAATGTGCTCGGCGTAAGCCTCCTCAATGTGTTGGAACATGAACGGGTGGTTGCAGATCTTGCGCAGCTGCATGATGGTGTTCATCAGCGTCTTGGTGCCACCCTTGCCCTGATCAGAGGAAAAGAGAGAGAGAAAAACGTTATTCAGTTGATGAGACACACACCATGCAGGCAAAGATTCGTACCCCCGGCTTCCCCACACAGTCAAACTAACCACAGCTTAGCAAACCCGACAACGTTACTGTAAACGAAGATTACCGAGACCAGACTGACTTTCCAAGTCCATGTTTTCTCGCAGAATACAAAGCATTAAGGATTTTTTCTTTTTTCACTTCCAGCCACAGAACCAAGCAGAAGTATTGTTTTAAGGGCTACTGTACAATATATGACGCAGCCCACTTATAGGTCGCTTGATTTAATGATGCATCAATACTTATTGTTTACCGCATCGTACGCCAAAGGTGCGTACAATCTGCCCAGATATGGTAACTACGAACAGCAAGAATGATTACTTTTTCCCTCATTTCGATGATTACTACTAAAAGGACCATACCTATCGTCACGGGCGCGCCAACTCACCTTCTTGTCCTTTTCAGATCCATCGGTAAGAAGTACACCCTTCGTTTGCATGTGTCTGTACAGGAGTCTCTGCAGTGCTGACATGTCGCACTTCACAACGTACTCCACCTGGCAAATGGCACAAGCAAACACGAGAGCACCACATCAAAAGGCTGCATTTTCAATCGATCACTTTTGAGGGTAATCACTTCTGTGGTACGCTGATTGGCTAATAAGTGCAGAAGTGAGCATGGCTGAAGAAATGACAGACATCCCATTAGCACTACTACTTTCACACCCACAGTTCTTGGGCACACTGACATAGGATGTTGATCGTCTTAGTGAAGCATCATGATACACTATGGCCGACTGAGAATATGGTTCAAAATCTTCAGTGCACCAGACGGAAACCACTTTATTTTGACTCCACATTAATTTGTAAGCACAGGTAATCTGAGCTGAGCCCGTTATCCCAGCAAGCTTGGGGCATCGAATAGGTGCTCACCTTCTGTCACTTCGCGAATAGCTAATGCAGGAATTTTAGTGTGATTTCTCTTCTTTCATTTTTGCGCTTTTTCGGGCTTACAAAGCGTCTTCTCACTGTAAGAGTGGCTGTTTTGGCATTGCAGAAGGGCAATTTACTATTACAACTCAAATAATTTGTGTCTTCAGTATCCCTCTAAGTAGGGAGGGAGCTCAGAGTTGACCACCCCCCTTCGCCCCGGTTAAGGCCTCCTGGTTGCAAAGGTTGCAAGGCAGCAACCAACACTGAAGGAGCTGCAAGTGCTGTTGGAATGGCACGACGGCTGCCTCACCTTTTCGGGAAGTTGCGACTCGACCTCTTTCTTGAGTCGCCTCAGCAGGAATGGTCGCAGGACCTTGTGGAGACGTCGGATGATCAGGATCGTCTCCTCTTCATTCAGCTCCACCTGAGAAGCCAACGAAACCATCAGTTATGCCGTCTGGGTTGCATCAAAACTTAGCAATGCGTATGAAAGAAAGATATAGGTATGTGTCGTGTAATAGAGCGTAATATCAAGTCTTACACTTTTATCTAGCAAAATGTCACGCATTTATATTACCCGAATCTGCGGCAAGCCACCACAGCGCACAGTCTGTGCTTGCAACCAAAGCATAGTGAATCACACAATGGAAGCACGAAAGTGCACAAATGCATGGTTTGACGGAACCTTGCGTCCACAAGTTGTAGTTGTAATATATGAAGTATAGTTATGTTGTACAAAGTGTCTCAGACAGAAGACAACTGTAATGTAAAACAAGTAGAGCGCTGACTCCTATGACTGCACTGCTTGAGTAACTTCTCTAGCGTTGCCTGCAAAAGTATGAAATGGAGCACAGTAGACCTTCCGTTAATTAGACTCCTGTTAATTCGGTTTATCATTTAATTCGATTCCTGACCGAAGTTCCTGGCCAGCGCCTATGCATTTCTATGGGCCCAAACAATCATTATATTTCGATCCTAAAATTGACCATCGCCGGGTAATTCGAACTTTACCTGTCAGCATACAAGTGTCTGACCCCTATAGTGATCCCTTAGCGGCAACATCTGCCTCGGCGGAGCTTAGGGGACAGTGAATGCTTTGAAGACGCGTAATCTCCCGTCGGAAATGCTATTTCCGGCCTGCCCTAGTAATAGTTTCAAGCAATAACCCTAACTCCCAATGTCTGATTATGCTATTTGCCTGATTCTTTCTTTTTTTCCCACTAGGAACATGGGCCGAAAATTGCTTGCACGATGCAATCAGATATGAAACCAGAACTGCCTTCGTAGCGTTTGTATTCTTTACTGCGTAACAAAAATGTACTGCAGTGAAGGTGATTTCAAAAACCATGCGGCAAAGCTGACTTTGTATTTTTCTTCTTAAAAAATGTCTGCTTTGTTTAGAGGCTTTAATGACATTTCTGTGTTAGTTTTCTACTTTAGACACATCGCAAGTGGGGGTGCGTTTGATTCGGGGCCATGTTAGACTTGAGAAAATACTGCCAAATTAATCGCTGGTGTGTTCCGGCATTTTTTTCTGCATCTTGTTTAATTTGATCCCTCGGATAATTCGATCAGGGTCGAATTAATGGAAGTCGACTGTGGAGTTAAACACTAGTGAACTCGGACAAAGAAGGAGAAAGCTGAGTCACTTGCCTTTTCACCGGTCGTAGCAAAGGGAGCGTTGAACCACTGTTCAAACGTGTTGCAACTCTTGAAGATGCTCGGCAATAAGAAGTTCAGCAGGGCCCACAGTTCAGGCAGTTTGTTCTGCAATCGAAACCAAAACTGGTTCCACTCTGTCCTTGGTCACCTCCAAAGAACATTTTTAAACCGTTTAAGGAGCTACGAATGCCCTCTTTTTGTATGTTTGTGCTACTGTGTGCTCTGTCCTTTGTTACCAAGACAACTTTTCAACCCTCCCTCCCCCCCCAACACAGACAATTCTAGCTTTTAAAACAAAATGTGATGTGTGCTGAATCCTACATACCTGTCAACCTGTGAATGTTAAAATTCGTAAAAATCCCACGAACGTGACAGGAAATGGGCTATACACCACATTGTTTAACAAGTTTGCCCTCCTCTTCTTCTTTCTGAGATTTTCATGCCAAAACCAGTTCTGATTATGAGGCACGCCATAGTGGAAGGCTCTGCATTAATTTTGACCTCAGCACACACCTTTTAGCAAATACAAATGCACTGCCAAACTAGGAACAGCAGAGACTCAAAAGCAATACATTGTCACAGTGATTTTTTCAGCAACTATGCTGTTGTAGAGTTCACTTTATTCAGTGACTTGTGTCTATCTGTTACATGGCATCTTGCACCATCACAAAAAGGCAGCAGAGGTATCGCCACAATTTCTTCATTGTATGCACCCGCTGTGGTTGCTTAGTGGCTTCGGCATTGCGCTGCTAAGCACGAAGTCGCGGGATCAAATCTTGGCCGTGGTGGCTGCATTTCGATGGGGGCGAAATGCAAAAATGTCCATGGGCCCTGCATTGGGTGCTTGTTAAAGAACCCCACGTGGTCGAAAATAATACGGAGTGCCCCACTACGGCGTGCCTCATGATCAGAACGCGGTTTTGGCACTAAAACCCCAGAAATAAATGCTTCTTTATTGTATGCCTTTATTTTACAATTGTACACACCGCATCTTTCAACACCTTTAAATTAAAAAAAATTTTTTTTGGTAAACGGAGTTCATTGTTCATAAAAGTACAAGTAACAATCATGACATTATAGAACGCGCCCAAGTTTGCCAACTATGACCAAAAATTTGGCAGCCCATCTATCCTTTGGAGATGACTGCTGGCATTAGTATTGCAATTAGCAACTTTCTTATGATGGGTGTTTAACTGGTAACTTGTGACGATATGTTTTATACGTTATGATGATTATAATTATGCCCTGTGCCACACACCCAGTGACCTAAGTTGGCATCAGGGAGGTTAATTGAAGAATGCCACATACTGTTACTTTTGGCGTGTTGGCCGAAGCTGGGGTCAGTAAGACTGTTAAGGCGCATTTATGGTCCGACATTATCGGCATGCGGGCGAGCATCGCTTGCGGTCAGTCATGTTACGCCAATTACGCTGCCACCAGCCGAAATGCCATCTTCGCTACACTTCGACGCGCGAGTCGTCGGCTGCTCTCTTCGGAGTATGCGCAGAACGATCCCTAACCCGCGCGGTGCATTGAACGGCTGTCACGGTGAAGCGGCAATGCATTGTGGGTCGGCGCAGTTGGCGCAACCAACGTGTGGATGGAGCAAGAGCCATCTCGACGATCGGCACGTCGGAGTGCATATAATCGCAATAAAAAACGAACCTGCAATGGTGTGCCCGTCAGCAACAGGCGGTGCGGCGCGCTGTAGTGCGTGTTGAGGATCTGAGTCAGCTTGCAGTGGTGATTCTTCATGCGGTGACCCTCGTCGATAATCATGTACTTCCAGCGGAGCTTGGCCAGCACCGCCTTGTCCTTGATGACGTACTCGTAGGTGGTGATGAGCACGTTGAACTTACTGCTGCGCAGCTGCTGCGACAGCTGCCGCCGCAGGTTAGGTGAACCCTTGTATGCCACTTTGACCACAGACGGCGCCCACCGGTCAAACTCGAGCATCCAGTTGGACAGTGTCCTGGAAGAGAAAGAGAGGCTCGTGCAATGTTGCCGCTTTACTGAATTTTTAGCTAGAGCAAGCACATTTTTCGCTAGTGTTTAGCACCAAAATGCACCGTTAGCGAAGACTATTTCTCAGTGAATTTCACACAATTTTTCTTGGCACACATTACTGAATTCACAAAAATTTTAAAAGCTCTTCTTAGAGGAATCTTTTGTTTTATCAGAATAGTAACACTTGCAGAGCCTGCCTCTGATTATACGCTAAAGCTGCCAAATGTACTTCTTATAGCACCGTTTTATACTTACTGTATTTCCTCCTATATTGCTCCCCCCCCCCCCACCCCAAATGTATTCATTGCACCCTCATTAATTGCTGCAGTGACTGTCGTTTGCTTGTTTCGGCCAGCGATGATGATAGTGCATAGCAGCCAAGTTCATAGCCACCCCAAGCAAATGCTTTCTATAAGACGTCGCGTACGCTATCGGTGCGTGCAACCACAATCCAATCCACAAAAGAAATAGAGGGCCTTTGCAGTTACTGCTTTATGTAGAACCCGTGCTCTTACTACAAAGGTAAGTGCTGTATGGAAGAAATGTTTTGTTTGAGCTTACAGGGGCTGGCATGAAAACCCCGATTTACAGCCACTTCATTTTTCAATTTTTCTATTTAGTTCCTCGAACACCGTCTCAGAAAATAAGTTCCACATAATTACAGTGGAACCTCGATGATACGATCACGGCTAATACGAATTTCCGGATGATACGAATTTTTCTGCGTTCCCGGCCGAGCCCCATTACTTTGCAACGTGCTAGAAAACGGTTGTTACGAATCGATTACCCTCGTCGGTTGATACGAATAAATGCCGCCCCACTGACGGCTGCGAAAGAGAACAGCGCGCAGTCACGCGCTTTCTCCCTTTCTCTTTTGGTGCGGAGGCGCGGACGCGACGCCAGACAGCGCGGAGGCCGCGAATGGGCACGAAGAGTTCGAAGCGGTGGCGCTTTTGTTGCTTTTGTGCTTTTCCTCCTTTTCCGCGCGCCATCGGGCGGAGTGGCTGCCGTGCTTCGGGCCGCGTTCTTTTTTGTGCCATTTTGCTTAGTCGCAGCGAGCTATGTCTACCGAGATACGATCTCGGCTGATTCGCGCGGCCGTACGCCGAGGCGCGGGAGCCTCCGTTGGCGCGTCTTCCGTCGACTGCGTTATCGGTGCCGATGGCACGCGGCGATTGTGGGTTTCGCTGCTGGAGTCACACGGTGCAAGATAGCGCGGCACGTAATCCACGGTGCAAGGTTACGCTCGTTCAGTCGGGTGCTCCTCCGCTTCTCCCGTTAATTGCCGTATTTTTCTTGCCGTACGAGCGCTTCCGTATTCTGAAGGCGTGCTTCGTCCAAAGTTTATTTGCCAACGAGCGACGATCCATCACTAACCTGGGAGTTCTCAGTAATCCGAATTCTGTGTGTCAAGTGAAGACGCCGGCGTGGTTTATGAAGCAGACAACTGCGGTTGCCATCTTGCCCCTGCCACAGCAGCAACCAATGGAGAAACGCCTTTCAGCACGGCAGCCAATCGGAGGCCCGCTTTTATCAGAGGGCCCGTGTGACTACCTATCGCAGACCCGCGCTTTTTTGGTGTTTGTGCATTTGTTACAAGTTGGCGATGACGGACGAATTCAGAAGTGAAACGGCGAAACTTTGAGCTTTCGAACGATACCAAGATGGCGGCGCTCGGTGGCGGGAAATATGAGATATGGCTCCGTGAACTGCGGTGATTTTGCGCAATTTAAAGCTGTTTTCTCGCCCTGCGCACTGACGAATTAAACTTTTTCTGGCACTTTCAGTGCGTTTTCAGCCAAACCATTTTGATGCAGCGTAGATTAGGCGTTGCAGATACCCAAACGCGTGGTTTTCAAAAATAGATTTTTCTCGCGATTCTCGCGATTTGATCCCCGCGTTCCCCCTTAATTTAGCTAGTTTTAATTTTGTTTCGATGATATGAATTTCGGCTAATACGAATATTTTTCGTAACCCCGTGAGATTCGTATCATCGAGTTTCCACTGTATTACACCCTCAAACTTTGCATAAATTTTTTCCATAAAAAGTGAAACATTAGGCGAGTAAATATGGTAAATAATTTATAGAAAAATATACTATAAAAGGCTGATGTTAGTTAAGTCCACTGTAATTTGTACCTGTGATGTGGCTAACATAAGTGACACTTGCAAGCCTTGCGAAAGGCCTGTTTACTACAGACAATGCTCCTTGCTATTACACGTTTTCAGAGTACCTTTAGTACATTTACAAAGCTTTCTGGGAGATTTTCGCAGATTCTAACACTAACCCCCTAACAGCTATGCCTATTAGAAAGAAAAATAAAGCTCACTCACGAAAGTGGTACAATGATGAGATAGGGTCCATTAATGCGCTTCTTCTCCATGAGGTATGTGATGACAGCAATTGTCTGCAAATCAAGCAAAAACGAAAACAATTTTTATTCACCAGACCTTCTGGCCCTCCGAGACAACATTTCGAGTTTCTTGTTCCCCTCCGAACTGTAAAGAGAAACACGACATCCACGAATAGGGTCACATGCAAACTTCTACAAGTGCACTACACGCATCTCGTCTGATATATAATCAAGAAGGCAGACTTCGTACTAGAATAGTAAGTACAGTCGAACCCACTATCACGATTCCAGGTATAACGATCTCTCAGTTATCACAACCACATTTGACGGCAGTTACGATTTTCAGACCCTGCCTAGTGAAACTGCGTCCAGATGTAACGAACGTTTTCAAAAGCACCAGTGATGCTACGAAGAACATTTAAAACTCGGTCGCTGTAAAAGGAGGGCACACACATAGTTCCGAAGCGCAACCGAACCGGGCGCATGGCAGCGCACGAAACTGCCAGGCAGAGGAACTGTTAAAAGCAGAGCACTTTGCCTTGCAAACCATGTCAACCGTTTGCAGCACACGTTGTCAACGCACAATGCCAAAAGTAGTGTGCTTCACACGTCAAATCAGTGTTTTTATGAGATGACGAAGTTAGTTTTCACAACGAGGTTCTTTTTCGTTTCAGAGAATACTGCCTTCTTTTCAGTGACATGTGGAAGCATCTAACTAGCTAGATGCACTTCCAGAGCTTCGCAGATCTCACGAGCGTCTGATTTCATGGAGAAAGGCAAGCCCCTACGTATTTGGCTAGAAATTAGACGTGGAACTGTCTCCACAGTTGACTTTGAGGTGAAGTTCGTGCCAAAGATTAAATTGTGACTGAATGCAAATGCAGTTCCACACGGGGTGAAACCATACATGGCCCATATAAACAGCCACAACATGTAGGCCAAATTCATATATAGGTAGACCCCCATAATTTGGGATAATCAATCAAAAACGGGAAGCTATCAGTGGCGGACAAAGCAAATGCATTATTGCGTTTTTAAGCAGCCGTGACTTACAATAAAACCAAACAGCTTCGTATACAAAGCAAAGCGTTGGTTCTGGCTAGTTGGTAAGCGCCTGTCCCTTTGTGCTTTTTTGCAGATACTGCGCTAAAACAGTAATACGTTTGTACACAACTTTGGCAATTAATGAAATGGAAAATTTTCATCCATCCAACTGGAGCACAAACCTACCAAGGAAACCCGTCCGGGTTCCCTTATCAAATTTGCGCTTCAGTCGGGTGGAAGACCAATTTTCCCTTTCGTGAACGTTCTTTCACGACGCGGGATTCCGCAGAACTCATTAGCCGTATTCAGCAATTAGTGCCTCCGCCAATCACCGAGACGCACCAACAACCACGAGCACTTGTCCTCCACTGCCTCTGTGTTGCCTCTGCACCACTGCTCGGTCGTCGTGTACCGACAGGCCCAAACTGCTCTCGTCGACTGCAACCAAGCGGTCGACGTCTCTGACATCCAGCTGGACTGGCGTGTCAACACTCTTGCGAAGAAGTCATAAATCACCTGAATGGTCTTGCCGAGACCCATCTCGTCGGCCAGGATGCCGTTGAGGTTGTTGTTGTAGAGGGAGACGAGCCACTCGAGCCCCTTGACCTGGTACTCCTTGAGTGACCCGTTGACCATAAGGCTGGCCTGCTCGTGCACCTCCTCTCGGATGGCGTGCGCTATGTTGTAGTAGTTCTGGTAGCCACCCGCCTTGTACTCGTCATCCTCGGCAGCTGCGGCCCTGCGGGTGGATGCACAGGAAGGGAAACGAGACTGTTAAGAAGGGGGATGTGGGGCTAAAAATCACCATTTTCAGCAGAAAAATTAATTTTCCAATGTTGCTTGTTTTGGATTCCTAGACACACAAAAAAAGCTCCTCACCAAGTTTGGTTATTATGTGCACTATATAAAAGAAGTACACAAAATAAGTTACATAGTTGTGTATATGCACAACCTATGTAACCTTTTTAGGTATGTAATAAACTCGAATTGATATTGAATTGAAAATTTTACGTGTTTGTTGTTGCTTTGCTCGTCTACGTCTTTTTTGCATTGTGTTTTGTTAAGATAGAAGAAGACCAACTCGTCCAGCTCTCAGTTCTGATGAAGGAAATTCGCTTTCTTTTACCCGATGGTGTCAAAAGTGTCTACAAATGCGTTCGGCATTACGCTGCACTTCTTTGAGGTTCCAGATCCATGATTTAAACCATGTTCGCCACATTGCAAAGTGTTGTTCAGGGGCTCATTCGACACAAGTCCTGACGATTCAAGGAGCGAAGTGCAATTGACGGTGTTCCGGAGCAGAACACCATCAGTTGCACCATATAAACGGCACCCCAGCTATAATGCATCCCGTTTTTAATAAAGACGGGCCATTCTATGCAAGATAACCAAGTCCCTATTGTTCACACTCGAGGAGAGCAGCTGCCAGTTACATTTTGTTGGTGCAATTCAATTTATTAATTAATTGCCAACTTAGCTCTCGTTTAAGTACTGCTCTGAATGGCGAGAACTTGTGGAGAATTGACAGAAACAAAACTGGCATGCTTTCAGCCAGGTACTTCATTAAAGCCAGTTCATCTTTTCCGGCTGGTAAAGAAAGCCCACGAGAAAGGAAAAATATTGTTTGACTAACCGTCCACAAGCATGAAAAAGCAGCACCCTCAAACACGGGAGTAGGAGAGTTGTATATCGAATTATATGACGCATACCTACAACTTTAGCTCATCTGTGGTGCGCTACTTTTTGCTTGCGAATGCAAGCAGTGAGGCAAGCGTAGCATTGCCTGCTGTCTGTGAAACGAAGAACAGTGTTGATGCCAGCTACAAACGACACTCACTGAATCACATTCTTGACGTGGTCGTCGGGCGAGCCCTCCATCTTGTTCGGAGTGCTGACAGGCTGCTGCTGCTGCTGCTGCTGCTGTTGCTGCTGCTGCTGCTGCTGCAGTAGGGGTTGCTGGGAATTGTCGTCACCCTCATCCTCGGACTGTTGAGGAGAGAAGTAAATGTTGACAAGTGAGCAAGCGAAAGCACGGGAAGAGATGCCACCGAACCGCCCCAAAGCACTGGTAGTGTCTACCGAGGCGAAGGCGCAGAGCAGCACTTCTCTCTTAGTGATACAGAACTATTGACACTACCTACAGCTGAATCACTATCGAACGATGTCGATGGCAAAGAAAAAAAAAAAGCTACCGATAGGACCGTCGACAGTAAAAAAACCACTCTACGTACCACACGAAATCACTGCAATAAACATCGCAACGTTTCCTGGCAAATCCCCAAGTCACATGCTATGCAGACTGTGGTAACGACCAAACTGCTCTGCGTTTTCGCAGTGCACCCGTTGCCAAGCGCTGCAGGCAGGCACGTCTCACCAGTACTTGGAGTTGCAACCACCCGCAAGGAACAGCAACTCCTCAGAATTCTGGAGGCCAAGCCAAAGCTCCCCAATGGCACTCCCTAAAGGTTGTATAGTTGTGCATTCTCACAATGCCAGCCCCAGCAAAATGCATATTCTCAGCTTTCATTTCATTCATTCCTTATTCGAGACATTTTACACAAATTGTCTTGGGAGGCACAGCAAAAGGTCCGGAAGGTGCCTGACTAGGCTATGTCACACAGACAACAGCTGCAGCAGTGCGACCATTTTCGTATTCTTATACTTCATACAATCACAATGTCCCATGTAATTATCGCACCTAATGCCTTCGAATAATTTTTTTCCCGAGAAAAAGTTCGAGCATTATGCAAGTACAAATACGGCATCTTGAACCAGCCCAACTTATTTCTCATCATACCAGCTACAGTGGAACCCGATTATAGGACTCTGAGGGGACCACGCAAAACCGTCGTATACCGGTATTTCCTTGATTGTAGCGCGCATCCATTTTCCGTGACAAAAAAAAAAAAAAAAAACCTATACAGTATCGCGGATCTCATGCTTTCATACAGAAATACAGCTTTCTCTCATTTGGAAAAACAATGATTTACTCCTGGTGCACTAAAGTTGCAATGAATAAAAAAAAGTTGCAGTTTTGCCCGAAAGGCGAAGCATAGATTGCGATAGCAAATTAGTAGAGCGCAATAAGAAGTAAGGATAGTAGCTTTACCGGCCGCATAGACTTGCAAACATTCGCTTACTAAATAAATTAACAAGCACAGTGTCACACGCGCACAAGCAAAAATGAACACTTCTAGCTCGTTGACTGCGGAAACTCGCAGTCAAAACGCTGGAGTGACAAAGCGCAGCGAGCGAATTGATGTTCGTGCTAGCATGCCTCTCGCTTCAACGCGACCCGGCGACAGCGCGTGGCACTCTCTCCATGTTGCAGATAGCTTTTAAAATAGGGCTGAGGCGATAGTATCACCGAAGTGGATCGTTGCAGAGTACGTTCTGCTTCGGTGCAATGAAACCCTTCCGCGTTGCTTTGCTGGCAAAAATCCTCTCCTTCTGTTTGCGCCAGTCCCACACGCAAGTTTCGGATTCTCCGAACGCCCGTAATGCGGCCCGATTTCCATTCGTCTCCGCACACATGACCACTTTCCATTTAAATGTGGCATCATGATGAACTCGGTACTTCATGCTGATAGAGCAGACGCAGAGAACGTGAAGACAGATGGTAGACTGTTGTCTAAGCACGTGTACTGCAGCACATGGAGGAAGCTACGGCAGCTAGGCTAGAGTAGCTAGGCTCGAAGTGTGTGCGAGGCGGCCATTTTGAAATGCCGACAGCTATATGGTAACGCAGATTTAGGGTCGTACTCGATTATAATGCGCACACAATTTTTGGACCTGTTTTATCGGAAAAAAAAGTGTGCGTTAGATTTGAGTAAATATGGTAATTAAAAACTAAGAATGTAGGCAGCGACACTCAGTCTTGCTTAAAAAACTGGTACAGCCCCCTTGAATAAGCCCTGCCGCACGAACCTGCACTGCTTCCGAGGAAGGTAGATTAAATTATTAAACAATTACCGCATTTATTTGATTGTAACGCGAGTTTTTTTTCTTTTTTTTTTTTCATGACTCGATGCTTGAACTCGACCCTCGCGTTACATTCGAATAACGTCAAAATTGACCCTTTTAAAACAGATGTTCTAAATCCCGCGATTTTTAGTGTTACGTTGGCAACCTGTAACTTAACGTCTCGATCCTATCCATAGACAAGTCGACCGAAGTCAGAACTTGTTTTTGGTTGGAATCGACGCTGTGTTCGCTGTGCTTGTGACTAGTTACGATGCTGCAATATCCTATGGCCTTTTGCGGTTTGGCTGTTCGTTTGCGATGTTATGGCGACGCAGCTCATTTGGTATGACGGTCGCTTCGAGAGAGGAGCAATTTTGATGGCAGAGGAGCTGCAAAAGTTCGCCGTGGATCAGTGTCTTAACGTCAAGGAGTTGACGATTTGCAGATGGCGGGACCAGCGGCAGGCCCACTTTAAATGCAAGGTTAGTCGGGAAGGCTCTGTGCAACTTGAAGTGGCCTAGTACTGACCCTGAATGAAATGACTGTGTAGTCTTCAGATGTACTTAAACCTCAAACAAGCTCGACGGCACAGAAGACGACGAGTTTCGGGTGATCACTTTTGGAGATAGTTTCGCTTTCGCCAGACTTGGCTCGTTCCAGCACCGAACCCCTTGAAGTATACTGCCGACAGACAGCTCTCTTGGCGCTGTTAGCGAGCTTAAGACAGCGCTAGAAACACTTTTAAACCCTTGTCAAGCGGGCAAGTTAAGTGTACTTATGGGTAGTGCACTTTGGGACCTTGAGTGAAACTTTAGGCAACACGGTTCTAAACGAGAAAACAAAGCGCACTCTCAGTAAAAAAAAATGCCGACAGACTACGAGCGCGGTTTGTGAAGATGTAGATTAAAAAGAAAAGTACTTCTAAAGAGTGAATGTCTTACGTTGTATTATTAATTAAAACAAACTTAATCTATGTTTCTCAACAAAAAACTAAAAGATTTCTTATTATAAGAGTGTGGCAAGTCAATGCCGGCCAAGAAAAATGCCCAGCCAATCCACAACGACATAGCGGCGTGCGACGAGCCGGCATTTGATCCTGCTAGAACAGAATATGAACGCGTTTAAGGCTACTATTTGTGCGCAGGAGCTGTTCAACCACTAAAATGAACTTCTGTGTCCTTTTCTTATGCATTACATTTTGTACCATTGAAACCGCTGGCGGCGAGGCTACGCACTCGGCCAGCAAAGTGCGTTCCGTGAACGCACTTCGACTGGAGTACACTCTTCTGCGAGTGACACTCCACTTGCGACGTTTAGATTTGAAAAAGTGCACTTAAACTGAGTGACACTCCGTAAGTGCACTTAACTTGCCCGCTTGACAGGAGTATTAGGGGACGCTTTCAGTTTCGAGTAACGCGATATTTCGCGAACGTGGAACTATCTACGAAAGTGACCGCCCAAGAAGACCGCCCAAGGAAAGCTCAGTCTGCTCTTCAGATGACCATGATGAGTGAAATGAACGTTTCCGAATTGCAATTCCTTGAATAAAGGTACCATTTATTTTTCAGTTCATCCAGCGTTACATAAGCAGTTTTATTTTCTTTATTTCGCGTGACTGGAAAGTAGCCGCTCGCGTTACATTCAGGTAAATATTGTATTCCACATCCATTATCAGCCGGCTGCAGTGTGCTTTCGTGCCAGCCTGCATCTGCTTGGAATTTTTTTTTTTTTTTTTTCTCGGACTGGTACCAGAAAGGTGTCATATGAGGCGGGTGGGCGTAAAATTTGTTCATATAATCGAGGTATAATCTATTTTTATGGGGGTTTTGCCGGGACCAAACGAATTTGTCGTAAAATGCGTGTCGTCGGATGACTGGAGGACGTATAATCAAGGTTCCACTGTAATTATCTTCGGCACTCAACTGCGTTTCCCTACCTTTAGTATCCCACTTTTGTCACTCCAACAAACAGCCAGTTATTTGCTCTACGGGATCGAGTGACCTCCTACCGAACCCCATTTCTTCGTCCTTTTAATCTCAAGAGGAATATCAACTACCACTGTTTGCTCTCTAATCCACTCAGCCGTCTGGTTGCCGTCTCTTAATTTAATGCTACATCCACCATTTTCCATTCCACAGCTTGTAGCACAGTCCTTAGGCTTCTACTCAAACTTCTCTGTTATGGTACGTTTAGCCACATTGGTTACTACTGACAGAACACGCTGATTATTTCGTGTCTACTTGCCTTTAGGTACACATGCGTGCACTGGTAATGAACTGAACAAGCAATCCTGAGAATGGCCACAAGGGCTCTAAGCTGGGCTAGTTGCTTCACGTTCGTCATGGCAAAACAGTGCAGATGATGAGACGGGTGACAGATGACACAATTCACTGTTCGTTGTCTGTTTCACCTGTCCCGCCGTCTGCTTTGTTTTGCCATAATGATGACAGAGAATGTCTACAAGCATGCATACCTCCGTTGAGTCATCGGTTTCACCTTCCTCCTCGTCATCACTGGCTTCTCTCGGTGCCACTTCAAATCTGCAAGAAAAAAAATACGAGAGAAACTTGAAAATTCCAGAGATTGTCGCCATACCCAGGAACTACGATGTTACAGGTGACAGCTTGGCAAGTTTTCGCATCTGCCATCCTTTGCCACTGCTGGCATGCATTACTTGACCTAACAGCCCTGCCACTGAATGTGGCAACGTTCATGATCATTCAGAAAGTTCAATGTTCAAGCTTCAAACAATGAAAATTTCCCCCAAGCTTACATCACTCAAGTAGATGGAAATACGGCTCTCTGAAGAGAATAACCTCACAGTGGGGAGATGTTTTGGCATTTCAGGAAAACGCTGACTGGACATGTTAATTAGGCATGCCCCTTTTGGCCACTGTGGCTCAGCTAGTAACTGATACATGGTGCAAACAACCAGTTGACCCCTCAGCAAGACATTTGTGACATGCTCCAATTTGACAATTTTACAACGGCAGTGGACGGCTGCATTGACACTTTGGGGGTGACAAGGCTTAGGATTTTCGTAGCAGGAGTTACAATGACGGCTGCAACTTCAATACGGCAAATATACATGTGTTTCGGAAGGCGCTGTCTGTCTCTGTCTTTTTATGCGTGCCGAGAATTTAGGATGTGCATTTAAATTCAGAGTTGGCACAACAATATATGGTACGCTATGAATTCACAGTCCTTACCCAGGGTGCATTTCGAGCCATGCATCAAGCTGGCTCGCCAGTGGAGCATCTTTGCCTTCAATGACCTTGCCAGTTGCTGTCTCGATGACGTTGACCCTGAGGTCACTGTGCTGTGAGCTTTCATCCATCTGTGCAACAGGCAGAAAGAAGACAGTGTCTAACGTCACCATTTCAGTAGTCTACTTCTACGTGCCTAGTAGATGACGTTGCAAACCAAAAAAAAAAAAAAAAACTGCTGCAGGGACGTTCTTATAACTTCTAAAGGTTACTGCTGCAGACACATATCCCTACTTAAATAATTTCAGTGAGCCAGAGTAATTTTAGCATTGAAAGATGCAGCTAAATTGCATGAAAACCTTCACAAAATGCATTAGGTGAGAACAAAAAAAATGTGCCTGGTTAATAGAAAAACACTGAATATAGTTGAATTTCAAGAGCTGCTCCAATTCACTGGATGGCTTGGAGTAGTCTGTGATCCAATGTCCTCCATGCATATGACAACATTGGTCCACTAGTGTCTCGATGCGTTTTCCCAGTAATGGTATTGTCAAAGCCTTGATGCTAAAGGAGCATGTTTGTGTAATGCACAATCACGCTCTTACAACATCAGGATGCTAGGTTTTGGCAATGCCATTACTGGGAAAACACATGAACGAGGCATTAGCGGACAAATCTTATGTCCTTCAGGCTACTGCCGTATTTACTCGCATAATGAACGTCCTCGCGCAATGAATGCACCCCCTCAAATTTCCAATCAAAAGGAGAGTTTTTTTCTTTTCCTCGCATATATGATCGCACCCCGAACTTGCTCCTGAGAAGTAGGTAACACGTGGTACAATTTGGTGTCTGATACAGTGTGCAATGTGACGAAACGACAGCCAGATACGAGGCGTTTGCCGTGCTGTAGTGGTGGCTCCGACGCCTGAAGTGCGACAGGTGGCCGTTGAAAAAAACAAAGATCACTAAAAATTTTACCCCGCATAACGAAAAAAAGAAGTGCCATCATTATGCGAGTAAATACGGTATGTCCTACACCTACTAACAGACCGATCACTTCTTCCAGCTTTCTCCAGTTTGCCCTGTCCTGCTCAACGATTCATTGGTAATTGACTCCCTCCAATTCTATGATGGCTAATTTTCTCAATCTATCGCTCCATCTAATCCCCTGCCACTTTTGACTGCGTTTCTCTTCCCTTGGCTCTTGTTCACTTACAAAAATAGACGAGGTCTATTCCATGCATCGCAACACATTCTCAACTCCATTTCATGCTACCGATATCAGCTAAAATGTCAGCTAGCAACATTTGCTCCTTGACCCTTACTCTTTCTAATCCAAGATCTTCGTGTCTCTTAGTTCCATAGTCAGCTTTCCAGTCCGTCGCTTGTTGCATAGTTCATAGCACCCTTCCAAGTTCCCTTCACTACCCTACCAAGTTTCAGCCTAGTAGGACAGTCTGGCACAATGCATAAGTAAATATCCTTAATCAATTCAAGGAGAAGCTCTACAGTATCTAGCCTAGCCTTGAAAGGGTTGGTCTGTCGCAAAGATCCAAGGAAAGCATTTGCGAAACAGGAATGGCCGCAGCAAATCCTCACACTCACCGCATCCATCGCTGCGTCCGACGACCCCGGCGGGCCGCCTTCCCCACTGCCAGCCCCAGCGCCACTCCCGGCGCTCCCTTCCTGTTGCCCCTGCTGGCCCGGCTGCGGCTGCTTCTTCTTCTTTTTCTTCTTCTTCTCGCGCAGCTTCCGTCGCTGCTCGGCCTTGTGCTGGCGCACCATCTCGGTGAGGTTGTGAATGTACTCGTCCGTCTGCGAGAGCAGAAAGGCCAGCCGGCGGTCCTTCTTCTGGTCGATGAGCTTGCGGTATCCTTCCTCGTCCTCGGCCATGAGGCGCCGCATACGCTCCTTCTCGACACGCTCCTGCTCCTTCTTCTGCTCGCGCTCCGTGTTGGCGTGGTACGTGGCCACCGCCTTGTTCACCTTGGCCACCTTGGCCTGGACCCCGCGGTGGAACTCGCGGAAGTCCTTGCCGTGCTGCAGCACGGCCGCCAGGTACTCCTGGTGCTTCTGGCGGCGCTTGCGCTCCTGCTCCAGCTTCTGCTGCTTCTCGAGCTTCTCGGTGAGGCGGGCCTCGCGGAGGCTCTGCCGCTTGGTCCGCTTGTACAGCTTGGGGTTGAGCGAAGGTCTCGAGGGTGGTGTCCCGGCGCATGCACTGCACCACCTCGGCGCGCAGCTGCCGCTGGAAGTTGAGCAGCCGCAGGGCGCGCAGCTCGATCATGGCCTTGATGCGCAAGTCCTCGGGCAGGTTGGCAGGCAGCTTGGAGAGCTCCTCGATGCGATGGGCGATGCGGCTCGTCAGCCGGTTCTCCTTCTCCTTCAGGACCTCGATGGGGTCGATGCCCTGGGGCTTGGCCACGGGTGTGATGCGGTTTTGCTTCTGCTGCTGCATCTGCGCACAGGGGCACACTTAGCGTTGCAACCCACCGAGAGATGGGCTGAGAGCAAGTGCTCGCTCATCCACTACACACACACACGTGCACGTGTGGCCAAGCCCAAGAAATTGGTCAAATGGGGGCCCTGCTTTCACTGTTGCTATTCTAGGACCCTCGTCTGTGTACACATATTTCGTTAATTTTGTCGTGTGAATAAAATCTCATAACTCTCAAATGCAGACCCAGTCAATTTCGTTAACTTACCCAGCTACGTGACATTAAATAATGTGAGAAAGCAAGGAGTTCCAAGTGAAACCTAGAGTGCTATTTTGGATGCTGCCAAATTCCACCACATTGCTCAATTCTGCCAATTTGGGTTCTGAGCCAATCAGAGAGGGTGACGCCATCTTTGGAACCAATCGGAGCTGATAAGATGGGTTATCGGACAATACGGTGGAGCTTGGCAACGTCTGTTGAAACGCCTGTTTCAAGTATAGTGATAGCGTCGTCTGCTACACTGTGCGGTGCATAGAAGCCGACGAGAAAGAGGTTTGGGAGGAGTGCGCGTGGCACGCGGAATTCGATGCATGGACACAAAAAGAAATGAAACCCTAAAGACGAGCTGACGCATTGTCTTTTTGTCTCAAGGCTTGTCCGTCCCCGACGACGAAGCCTGCTCTTTCCTTCGAAAAGGCTCTTGCCTATAGCGTCCAGAGCAGCGCATCCTGAATGAAGCCTTGAATGAAGCCACCTGCTTAAGGTTTCCAATTCACAAGCTTGAAATTGTAGCGAGACAACAGCAATCACTTAGACTGAAATAGAAAGAAACGTGCCACAGAGCAGCCCCCTTCACTTCTGTGCCATCTATTATGCACACTTTTGTGCCCAGCTTTTTTCACAATTACTCTTCTTTTTTTTTATCCCTTTCTTTTCTCTCTTTATTCACATGCTGCCATTACTGCCGCCACTTGGTGCAAGATATGGTGAGAAATCAACAGAGCTGAAGCAAAATAACTGTAGCGAGAAACGGACCCTGCACTTCCCGCCCAGATGCAGATGCTGAAATCGAGCAGTGGACATCCTGAAATGATCACAGTGAAGGAGAGTGACTGTGGCAAACAATGCCATTAAAGTTCATGAAGGAATAGTGAGAAGATCATGTAATGACAGGACATGCTCAGACATGCACTGAATGAATTGAATTACGGGGTTTTACGTGTCAAAACCATGATCTGATTATGAGGCACGCCGTAGTGGGGGACTCGGGAATAATTTCGACCACCTGGGGTTCTTTAATGTGCACCTAAATCTAAGTACATGGGTGTTTTCGCATTTCGCCCCCGTCGAAATGCGGCCGCCGTGGCCAAGATTAGATCCCGCGACATCGTGCTTAGCACAGACATAGACTGATGTGAGAATCGAATAAGCAAGGAGGCAGTGAAAAGTGTAGTCAGTGGCATATGGAAGGACGAGGTTAGTCTAGGAAGGAGTGAGAGGCCGCTTCCAAGGATAGTTTCAAAGCCAAGGATCGGGTGACACATGGGACGAAAGTAGGACCCAGCTGACAAAAGATGAAAAAGACAGTCTACTCTAACAGTCCTAGACTCCATACAAACCTTTCTTGCTCTAACGTAGCATCAGCAAACTACTAAAACGTGTCACAGGATGTGGCGCAAGACAGTGTTTGAAGTTTGCGTGTCGTGTGCATGCCTGCTGGATGGCCTTTCTTTCGCGACCGTAGCAGCGCACCAGAACGACGATAAGATGCACTGAATGGTCTGACAAAGAACTTATCTCAAGCCTATCTCGTGTTTGACATAAAGATAAGCTAAGATCCTTCTCCTCAAGCACCCAGCTGTGGGGTGTGAGGCTGAATGCAAAATGAAGGGCCCTCAAGGGTTTTGCGAAAGCAAAAATGTGCTCTTCGTTGTAACGAAGGGGTCCGCTGAATGTTTCTACACATTGTGTCCATGAATCACTTCAGCTGCTGCTGCAATGAAGTATAAATGTGTCATCACTAAGTTAACAACCATGCTTTTGTTACGGATACCATTACTAGCACTAATACCCAAGGTGCAACTGGAGTAGCAGGGAAAGGGGGGAAGTCATGTCTTTTCTTGTTGTTGCTAACAAGAGCAGGTGCACGGCCATTTTATCAGCTCCGCCTGGTTTCAGGACTAGCGTGGAATATGCAATCGGCTATGCCACACGACAGGGGTTTGTCACTGTGTTGAGACTGTAGCTACTGAATTCAAAATCAGCATACCAAGTGTCATATTCAATTATGATTATCCTGGAACAAACAGGCTATGGAAGAATCAAACAAAATGGAGCTGTCTCCATACGACTGCTTTCAAGTCTTTAATATAAATGTATACCAAGATCATGAAATCCAATAAAGTAAAATTAAATTTTTTTTTTACTAATTACGAATCTGTTGGCTTCTAATTGTTCCGGAAAATCAGGTCTGCCAATGTGCATCATACTATGCTTGCAAACAGCATTTATGCAGGTAGCATGGCATTTTGATTAGGGACGTGCAAATGTTAGGAAATTCTGAATACCATACCGAACAGCCCAGACAACCAACAGCACTATGGGAAGACGACAGCACACTGCATCCCTATGCAAACGTAGCCCCCGCCCGCCATGCATCAATTTGGTTCCTCCATGTAGTGCCCCATGTTCCCCTTATGGCATTTTACATTTAACACAGAGAAATGGGCAGTCCATTACAGTGACACATGCTCGAGTGGGTGCTGGGAACTGTACCGATCCCGTGAGGAACAAGTGATCAACGATGGGCGCTGCGACGATTGCCTGCACGCACCGCAATATGCTAAAAGGCACTCTTCAAGCAAACCTGTATGAGTGCATCATTAGTTGTTATAATCGTGACATTTCTTTTCTTCTTTAAATCAAATGAAGGTGCCCTCCCCCACCATCACACCCTGTGATGGCAATATTAATGCAAAAACAGTATTTCGACAACAGCGAGTAGGTCGCATGTTTCACACCTAAGAGAAACAACTGAAGGGACCTGCCACATGTTCTGTGCTGCAAAAGCCCAGCATGCACGTGATGCAAAATGCATGAAAATAAAAAAAGGGCGCCGTGTTCATGAAATTATTCTGGTGGTCTAGACCGTAGAGAACGGAACACCACAAATTTGGTTTGCTGGCACACATACCTACCGCAAAAAAAAAAAAAAAAAATTCTGGCAACTTTTTCCAGCAATAGGGCTTGGGAAACAATAGGGTTTGAGCAAGCAAGCAATAGGGTTTGAGCGCTCAACCGTGTCTCTTCTGGTGTCGACTGTTTGGCGCTTTAGTACTTCAGTAACATGCACCAACTAGCCAAACAAAAAGTTCTGCTAGAATACCAGGCAGAAAGCTGGATGTGGGCTTCACTGCAAGCCACCTATGGCTTTGTTTGGAATTTGTACAGACAGCTCTCGTCATATGTGAACCACAGGTGCACATTTCATTTGCTTTACATCACGTGAGTGACACTTGCATTGGTCTGTCTCCTCTGACCATGCTTTCAAAAGAAGGCCAGTCGCTTGCCAAACTTCTCTCATCCTGCGTTCCTGCTCTAAACCAACAAATGACACTTGCTGCCCGTCATTCAGTGTTGGCTGAAGCGATTTATCCAGAAACTTCATACTCAATACCAAAACTCAGCAAGAAAAAAAATTTTCTGGTAAATTGCCTGTAGGCATCACTCATCAATAAAGGGTCAAATGCTAGGGAGGCTCTTGCCTTGCTTATCTGTGAGGGCTACCTGCACTTCAGAGATCATCTCTGGATGGCAAATGCACCGAGTGACAACTAGCACAGGTTCACGAGACTGCGTAACGTAATCAATATCCCAAATCAACTAGGGTCAAATGAACAGGCGGTTACTGCACTGGCTACCTGGCTACTTTTTTTTACAGTCGAAAAAAATTACCACATTGTTAAAAAAAATTTTTCCATTATCATATTATTATTTAATTGTCGAGTCACATTATAAAATTTTGATATTCGCATAACCATAGTATTTACTGAAACTACATCTATTTGAACTTCGATGACACTGTATTTAAATGGTGGATTGAGGCCCATTAGATGAAGTCGGTAAGGGAGGTTAGGGCTCAAGTATGGCACTTTAGCAAAATGACATGGCACACTGCTCCTTGTTATCTGGCATTTGTAGGCTCCCCCCTTTGTCATCTCACCCAACAAAGAATCTTTCATTTAACTCAGTTCTATGAGTGAACACAATGGAACGATGTCTCTTTGTCAAGTTCCATTCAGACGTATTCACGTGGCATTCTTATTCGCCACAATGGCACGAGCACAGACTCTCGCGAGAAACGCTGGCTGAAGTGCCGCACTCATCACCTGCATCATGGCCGGCATAGAGGACGGCGGTCCTGTTCCGGGACTTCCCCTCGCACTCTGCGGTGGCGCTTGGCAACCGGGCCGGGGGCCTTGCTGCAGGGGCACCCCGCCCCCGGGTGGCCCTGCCCCAGCCCCCTGGGGTGGAGGCGTCGGAGCTCCGCCCCCCTGGGACCCCATCATGGGGTGGGGGGGCTGGCCGTGCGGAGGAGGGGGCGGCACCCCCGGTGGCACTGCGGCCACAGAAGTCGGTGCCACGGGCCCGTACTGAGGACCCAGGGCGGCTGGGCCTCCAGCACCGGCGCCCTGGCTGCTGGGCCCGTACTGCTGCGGGGGGCCTCCCGCCCCCATGGGTGGTGCCGGCTGGGGGGACGGCCTCATGGAAGGCGATGGAGCTCCTGTACAGAACGTTTCCGAAAAACTGGTGGTCAAAAGGGTCAGTTTCTCATGCAGCGAGAAACAGTGTTGAAGCTGTACAATCAACTGATTTCTCCAGTGAAGAGCTTCACACGTGGGCCTGTACCCTCATTAGGGCTTCATTTTTCATTCATTCATTCTTTCAGGCAATACATGAAATTGCCTCCCGAGACACACAAACAAAAAAAAGGAGTTCCTATGCTCTAGCTCTTTGCAAGAGCAGATGCCAGTAGCTCATAAGAATAGACATATGGGTGTATATTCTTGCACAAGGGCCACACCCCTAAATTTGGGCCGAAAGATTTCAGAAAAAGATTCTCCACGATAGCAGCACATCCTTTCAGCAAGCACACACCTCGTCAGCTGTAGCCGCGCAGCACTATCCCTGCGTGGTATTGCATGCAGATGGTGCCGACATATAGGACAGCTGAAATAAGAATTACCTAACATTTTAAATGGCGGCTACTCCATATCTTTGCTCTAGGAAAATAGGATTTTTACGTGGTCTGAAATTTTGCAGCAGCTGGCCTTTGACCCTTCCCGTACCGTGGTACAGTAGAACCCCGCTGTTACGTTCCCGGATGCTGCATTTTCCCGGCTGTTAAGTCGTTTTCGGCCGGTCCCGGCACAGCTCCCATAGAACCCAATGCATTGGTAACCCCGCTGTTGCGTCGCAACTGTGGGACCGGCCCGCATCATAAGTTGCGAACCGCCACCCCGCGCCAGTCCGAGCGGCCATTTTGACTTTTCGTGTCGCTTGGCTTGGTGGCTTGACGATGGCATTGGCCGCCCAAAGTGCCGGGGGCGACACCTATGACGTGTTTTCGGTTTCTGCCAGCAAAAGTATGGCCTTTGACATCCGTATTTGCTATCTAAAGATGGTGTCTATGACACATTGTGGCCCTAAAATTAGTTTTGGCACATAGCTGTTCCGTATATAAAGTCCAAAAGCGATAACGCCGTCGCCGTGCGCCGTTTGCCGTATGTGTGAGTGAAAGCGTGTGAGGGGAGCTGACGAACGCGCATAAATTTCGCGCACAGCAGAGTCCGCTGCATTGTGAACAAGGAACCTGTACAGGCTCCGAAACGTCAAAACACTTTTTTGACTTGGTCAGTGACCGTAATTTTCATTAACCCAAATTTCGCGCACGCAAGAAAGAAAAGCAGGAAGGGAGCGCGCCTTCTTTCGTTGCGCTTGAGGCACCAGCGAGGGGGAGGGAGGGATAGCGAGCGGCGTTGTGCTCTAGCAACAACTGTGTACTGCACGGCAGCGCGCGGGCTGTATCTTGAAAGCGATCTGTGTTGGGGGCAAAGTCAAGGCAGTGTAGGTGCGTCGGTGGCTCGTAGCTTTGTGCATGCTGTGTGTTCTCGGCACTCAGTTTGCGTTGAAGCGACAGACAACAGCACGAAGGTCACTTCGCTCGCTGCTGCAGCAACGCTTCCTCACGCCAGCGTTTGTTTGAAACGCGTGTCCGTGCTCATCGAGTGTGATGTGTTCCTGTTTGCTTGTGGGCGTTGACACCATGCTTGTTTTGTTAATATAGTTACAGTATAGACCGCTTATAACGTAACCACTTATAGTGCAGTACTGGATATAATACAGTCTTTTCAGACTCCCGTTAATTTTGCCATAAAACTCTATGTATACGTGTATCGCTTACAGTACAGTTGCGGGACACGAAATACCGGTTACAGTGAGGCTGCCTGGAAGTTCGGCAGTCAACCTAGACGGCAAACGCTCCCCTCAAGCCACAAATACCGTATTTACTCGAATCTAAGGTGCGATGCAGAACAGTTTCAGTGGACCAAAGCAGGACGCAATCTGCGACGATCCACTTCGGCGATACGATCGCCTTAGCCCTATCTTGAAAGCAATCTGCGACGGGAAAAGTCCGCCGCGCACCGTGTTTTCGCCGCTTATAGGTCGAGTTGAAGCGAGAGGCATGATAGCACGAAGGTCAACTCGCTCACCGCGCTTCGTCACTCGAGCGTTTTGACAGTTCATTTCCACAGTCAACGAGCGAGATGTGTTCATGTCTGCTTGTGTGCGCGTGACACCGTGCTTGTTAATTTATTTAGTAAGTGAATACGGAACCTAGAGCACGGTGATAGAGACGGCAGAAATGCGCCTCGAGTGTCCATTATCGCAATAAAAAAGTTGTTTTGGTTATAGTGCGGTACCGCTTATAGTGCGGATATTCGAGACTCCGGCGACTTACGTTATAAGCGGTCTACACTCTAATAGGCGAATGTTTACAAGTTTATATGGACGATAAAACTATTATCCTTACATTGTATAACTGTCTACTAATTTGCTATTGCAATCGATGCTTTGGCTTTTGGACGAAACAACTTTTTTTTCACACGTAAGAATTAAAATAATAGTGTGTGCAGTTCAACACTACTCTCATTTCTCAATTTTTCTTATTTCTCGGCTCTTGCGTTTCCCAGCTCTTACTCTTTTTTTTTCTTTTACGGTCCTGTGAAAAACGTATCAGCAGGGTTCTACTGTATTATCCTGAATTTTGACCATAAAAGGACAAATTTTTTAAATACAGGAACTTTAACAAAAGACAATGTAGACAAAATTATAACTCTTTATCTACACAAAATCTCAACAATTTACAGCAAAAGTGAAGCTTAAAAGCCCTATCCAGGCAAACTAGAAAAGCTCCAGAGACATCCAGAAACATACCTCTCCAGAAACATCGTAACGCTTGTTTCGTGCAAAGAAAATACTTAGTTCACGAGAAAATTGCATCTGAAGGGTCCAAATACCTCTATGGAAATTCAAATCTCCTGCCACACCAACCGGCGGGTGGTGACCATTACATACGCCATCACCGCCCTTACCTGCCGCTGGCGAGTAAAACTGCGCCCGACAGACGGCAGTACAGATTTTTTTGCACAAAACGCAAGCGGTGGCCATAGAGAAACCGAGCCAAGTAAGAGCGGTGGATTCGCAGCTGCAGCTGCTTTTGGTCAAATGGCATAGACCATTCAGGCATCCCAAGACATCCCACGGAAGTGGAATTCTCTGCTACTTGCAGTTTGTGCGAGTTTCGCAAGCCAGCAAAACCAGCACAGCACTACATGCTAACGAAACAGCTGAAATGTGAAAGCGAGGGCAGTGCAGAGTTGAGCTAAAACGAAACCTTTTGACCGCCCGCGTGACTGTCCGAGTTCTTTGTTCTAAAAACGAAACAGAATTGGACAAGTAGCGTTTTCTTTAGTCTTATAAGCCAATACAATCATGTTTTTATAATGAGGAGTTGAGTACTAGTAACAGAATTTAAGTGAGCAGTGCGTTTGTCATCGGACAAGTACTTGAATGTCCCAAGGGAATCTCTGTCCTACATGTCCTGCATTTACCTCAATTCCTCGATTACTAAGGCTCTGTTCGCGATAACATTGACGCCTTAGGGATTCTCCCGCACTAATTTACCACTTTCGCCTGACTTAACATTTGCCTTTAGTGTCCCTTTCACACAACTCCAACCGCACCAGAGAGACCGCACACAATGGCTGAACTCACCTGGTGGCCTGTGCATGTACGGCGGTCCCGGCTGAGGCGAGCCCTGCGGGGTGCCCTGCGAGGAGCCCGTGCCCTGGGCGGCCATGCTGATGTGGTCTGGCACGGGTTGGTTGCGTGCCAGAAGCTTGTACGCCATGATCTGGGCCCGCAACTGCGTCAACTGTGGGGGACTCAGCAGCGACGGTTTCGAGCCGCCGCCAGCCGAACTGCTGCCTCCCTCGGCACCTGGAGGTGCACTGCCTGCGGACCCGTTGGAAGGCGGACCCCCGCTGCCAGGTCCTCCTCCGCTGTTGTAACCTGCTGGTGAGCAGAACAACAAAGCAGATTAAATCATGTCTCGTCGCCAGTGCAGACCTCTCCCAAAACTGCAGGCACTCCTTGCGACCACACTTCGCTTGCAGATTCTCGTTTTACAGTCAGCCGTAAGCGGTCAGCCGTATAGTATCTTTGACAATTTTAAAACTATTTGTATGTAATCTACTTCAAGGTGCACTACCCTGTTTGAGACCAGAAGTTGTGCACAATCGCATAAGTTTGCATCAGAAAAGCTACGCGGTGTTTTGGGGCGTCATTTCAGCATGCTTCGGTTGGCTTACGAACTACCTCCAGGCTATTCTTGCAAATGCAGTGAGCTGGACGTCTGATTCAAAAGAGTCATTGTGGTTCCTTTCATAAACCTGTCAGCAGGATTTGTCATGTGCAAGTGAAAGGGTGAATCAGTTGGTAACTGCATTTCTGGACAAATATAAAGCAGCTACAGCCTATCGAAAAAAAGTAAGGTCAGCCAGCCATGGTCGGGTAACTGACCTTTACTTTATTGTGATGAGCTGTACAAATATGGTGTCTGATCAAGAAACGTCCTTAACCTCTTAACTCTTTTACTATTTTGACCAAAAGTGACTTTATCTTGCTACTTTATTTGATGGATTATGTCGAAAACCCTTTTAAAGCTTTTTCAACAAATCTGCTTCATGTTTTAAGTGTGAAAACCTCGTTTTACTTCTTCACTATGCAATATACAGGGTGTTTCATTTTAGCTGCACCAAATTTTTAAAAATTGCCTCTGGCAGATAGCACAATTATAATCCTTGATCTGAACTACTCGGCGAGGCCGCCATTACTTCCATGAGAAAACGAAATGCCGAATTGAATAATTAACTTAATTACGCTATTAACCTTTTAATTATTTATTTTACGGCACATCTTTCAATCTACGAATTATAGCCGCTGAGTTCGTAAGGCGATACACTTGGAACGAATTCTCAGGACTGAACCAGTTTCGAGATAATTTTCAAAGTGTCCGACGAAATGCATCGGCGTTCCAGTAACTTTATGCTCCAATGCATAAAACACTGTTTTACTCAAAAAGTTAACTGGAACGCCCATGCATTTCGTCGGACACTTTTAAAATTGATATCTCGAAACTGGTTCAGTCCTGAGAATTCGTTCCAAGTGCCTTGCGAACTCAGTGGCTATAATTCGTAGATTGAAAGATGTGCCATAAAATAATTAATTAAAAAGTTAATTCGTGTAATTATGTTAATTATTCAAAGAGCAAAATAACCATGGATTTCAAACGCTGGCACTGCGGCCATCTGTGTAGAAGAAAAAACTAAGCAGACATGCTGAGTTCGTCCAAATCACTTTGAAAACAGGACCATCGCCGCTGCAAGCTGAGCATATATAAAAACATAAGCGTCATTTTCTTCTTCAATAAAATCACGACTACTTAAAGGGTTGACCTAGCATCCCGAAATAGCGGGCAGCATTGCCACGAAACACTGGCACCAGATGGCACGACAATCAAGAGCTGTGAGCCACTAACTCTGCGAGGCTGGGTCAGGAGGCTCTGAAGCAACCGGTGGATGGTGCGGGTGTGGTCCCGGCTGGTGAGGAGGGGCTGTGCCGGCAGCTGCTCCTCCTCCCTGCTGCGGAGGAGGGTACGGCTGTTGCTGGTAGGGGCCACCACCAGCTCCGTAGCCTCCCGTCTGCTGTGGACCCATGCCGTAGCCGTGCGGACCCGGACCTAACGGACAAAGAAGAGGCTGGCTATGACGTGAAAATTGCCCTGCCCCAATGTCGTGCAAGCAACGTGCACTTCGAACCATGGTTATGCTAACCCTCACATTGACATTCCCGAGATAAGTCAGTACTGATCACGGGAAACGCACGGCTTTTTTTAGCTGTAGTATTTGCCTTGAACTTGTGGGGAGTCACCCACTACGGCGTGCCTCATAATCAGACGGTGATTTTGCTATGTAAAACCGCATAATTTAATTTTTAATTTATTAAATACGGGCTTACATTGCAATGCTTATTGATCTTTTGAGGGTCCCTCACCATCTGCCTGACACTGGATAGCAGTGGCAAAGATCACGAGAAGTCTGTTTCTTCGACAGTGGACATGCAACTCTTATGTTACACAGCAGGTAAGGATTTTGAAGGAAGTGTACTGTTGGCTGTAGCTTGGAAACAGTGCTAACTGTAGAGCCCACTGTGAGTATTTTAATCAAAAGCGTGCAAAGTTCACTGGTACCACTATGGACTGTAGTTACCGCAGTACCCTTTTTCAACACCTCCACTCTTTCGTGGTTGTGCATAGAAAATCAGCCTATGACAGTTCAACTAAAGCAGCAAGCTCTGCCACTAACCCCGCTCTTTTTATTTAAATAAGTGCATGTAAGGAGATGCACACTGCTGTGCTCCAACGAGTGATAATAAATCAGAACAATTTGCAAAGGATAAAGTCATAGCGATATAGAAAAAGCACTTACAAAACAGTTCTCGTCAACATTTCACGAGCCGTGACGCAGCTGCTACAGCACTATGACACAAATTCAATGCAGCCCGTGTGCAATGCAGCAGCTGTTGAAAAAGCTTGTGCGAAATTGCAGTCTATGTTAAACAAGAAACAATGGCTTTCTACTCCAAAAAAAATTTCCGGGGTTCTCGCAACAAATTTAAGGTATTAATATTACTGGCCCCCTCGAAATGTTAACCATCAAAAGGTCTTGCCTGGCCCCATGTGCTGTGGTGGTGGGGGACCCTGAGGTGGTGGAGGTCCGTAACCATGGTGCGGTGGTGGTGGTCCATCATGGGGAGACGGTCCTCCCATAGGCCCCGCCCCCTGGGGTGGGACAGGTGGCGGTCCCATGATGGGGCTGGGGACCCCCGAGCTGCCGCCACTGCCTCCAGCAGCGCCTCCAGGTGGCTTTCCCCCTCGGCTGCCCCCCATGCCCAGCATCTGGGGGTAACGGGGATCGTCTGGAGCCATGCCCTTCTCCGATTCCATGTTGTTGATGGCCTGTAATCATTGGTGCAGAAAGTGGGGAGGGAGAGGGGGAAAGGGAAGAGAAGATTGGTAATGTAATGACAAGTGGCACAGTCGTTAGGTTGAGTTTACTAGAACCCCACCTGCATCCGATACAAGAACAGATGTGGCAGACTGAGAATTTGAGGAAGGGTTGTTTTGAAGCGACAGCTTTAAGGGCCCCATTATGCAGTGAGCACGGCGTCAACAGCGTTGAGCGTGAGCGAAAACTCGCTAGCAATCCCAGCACGGCGCGTTCCCCGTGCTTTCTACCAATCATGGCGCGTCGACAGCTCGCCAGGCGGGGAAAAGAAAAAAGAAAGATACAGAACACTCGCCTTCGTGCGTAGCGTTTGCCGCCAGCGTTTCCCGGTAAACATTACGGCTACATAAGCTGCAGTTGCCGGGAAGCGTGAGAAGCAGTCACAGATCTTTGAATGCTATCGCATTCTACTCTTATATGCGAAGCTTCAGCATCTCCCAAGTTTTTACTCAAATTTCGTGTTGAGAACACATTTTTTGCAGCGGATCATACAGTAACATTGTTGGCATATTTGCTTGCCTGTTTTGTCTGGAAAAAAAAATGAAAAATCACCATAGTGTGCAACCCTCGCCCTCACAGAAGCAAGTTGCCACAGACCTGGGCCGGTTTCATCACCTGCTGGCGATGGAATTAAATGCCCTGACAAACCAGGCAAGTAGTGATGGTAAGTGTGCCATTGAATGATGATGAATATAAGCAATTATGTTGCAACGTCCAAGCGAGAACAAAGCGGCATTACAAAGTAAATATTTTAATGCAAAAACATGGATAGTTGGGCGAGTTGGTACAACAGTAACATATTCTTGGTTTAAGCGCGAGAAACACGGACGGTGGCAGAAGACAGGACAAGCGCTAACTCACAACTAAATCTTTATTGGAAAGAACAACATATACGGCCGGCAGAGTACCGTTATTCGCCTACTCTGTCCCCTTTAGCACACTGTGACACAGGCATTGGTTATCACATTCTACTCAAGTGCGGCAAAGCTTATATTGGACAGAGCGGCAGGTGCCTCAATATTAGACTAAACGAACATCAGCATCCACTTAACAATCCCAATGCTTCTCATCTAGCCTCGCATTGTTTTACGTGCGGCTGTAAACCATTGTTTGACGATACAGAAGACCTTTCTAGACAAAAATGCCAAACTACACTCGAAATAATCGAGGCATTTCACATAAAAAGACTAGGAAAAACTTGTGTTAGCCAGGCATCATTATCATTGTCAGACAGTGAATTTGAATATCTGCTCAGCACGTGCGTCAGTGCGAAGTAGTGCTTTTTCGTGTTTGAATTTTTGTGGCTTTACCTTTTCCTGATTTGTTTTATCTGGCAACTGTTATCCTTTAGACCATGTGATGTTTCTATGCTACAGATTTTGCAATCACCATTATATGATGTTCTTTCCAATAAAAATATTTTACATAGAACAAGGCGGAGCACAGAACCAAGGTTCAGCTGAAAAAAAAAAAATGAAGAAAAAGAAAAAAGAAAACCTTTTCTGTGCCAACTTTTCGTTAGAAAACCACGAAAATCCCCCCCCCCCCCCCCCTTTTTTTTTCGTGACTGATTCTTTACCTATACATGACCCATAGTGCCGTTAAGGCATTATTGCAGGGGGGGGGGGGGGGCAATTCGCAACAGAACACATCAACATTCTTGCGGTACACCACATTGGCAGCTAGTGATTTCCAATGACAATGGTTCATGGGGAAAAAAAAAAGGAAAGAAAGATTATAAAGAGACCCACTCTGGAAACATACAGCCTAACCATAAATGGACGGCCCTTGCCCTAGGAAACATAATGTGGGGGCTTCAGCCAGTCTGATGATTCATTGTTACAGGGTGACAGATTCACTGTGAACCACTTTCATTTGCTTGTTATTTTCGTTTATTATTTTCTCACGTTTTTGAGTTGCAGATAGGCAAGGCAACAGAAACTGTCTATGTGAAAAGCGATATTTCTTGGAACAGAAGCCAAGCCTGCTTTTCTTATCTTCCATGCGACCCGCAATTGCTAGTCCAGTATGGAAATAAAATCACAGAGGCGCCGGTGGCAAAACGTTTTTGTCAAGTCGTGTCCAAGCGAGAGGGGTTGCCAGAAGCTCTAAATCTTCCTCGAAAGCTTCAGCACTACTAAGTTGAAGCTCCGAACACGACTCACAAGAGTCCTCCAGGTCTAATTGTTTACTTGAGGTGACAACACCACCACGATTTCGGCACTGAAAATGTGGCCGTTGTCACTACAGCTGCCTCACTCTATGCCACCATTTATTCAACCGAGGAGAGACAGATATGCACTTCCTTTCTGCCAACTGCGTTCTTGGAAAATTCTGGGAAGCTCGTGCCATTTAATAGCACAGCATTTACACCAAAACGATGAAATTAGTGCCACTCGTCTGTAGCACCCAGTAGGCGACAGTACGTCCACTGGACAAGTGAGACTCATCACTGGCACATTTTGGAGGAAACACCTAGACGAGTGCACTTCGTCCTCGGCCCGGAAAGGATTAGGGAAGCCTTTCTTGGCTGCATTTTATTGCACCTTGTGTTGTTTACTAAACATGAAGGAACAGAGATCAGTGAACCTCCACAACCATGCAAATTCTCACTTGTCGCTATGCTACATCTTGCTTATACCTTTACAACTTCGCAAGCTAATGGGCTATAGCATAATGCATTGGCCAATTTTGGCAACACAAAACTACAGAGAGCGAGAGCTGTCTGTGCAATTTGGTTCAGCCAAAGTGAATGGCCTCAGCAACCGTCGTGTCATCGAAGGCTGCAGAGCAACAGATCCTTATGTTCGAATTAGGTTTCAACCAGTCAAGTGTTGTTGACTCGGCCAGTTTGAGCTGCGGCTGTGCGGTAGCATGAGCAGTATCATTGGTCAGGCAATGTGTTGACCTATATGCATGACAAAACTCTCGATTAAATGCGTCACAGACGTTTACGTTACCAGAACGGCAACATTCGCAGTGTCAGTGGACCCTCTGTTGGTCATTTTTCCAGGTATTACGTTCGACGTGCTTGAAGAAAGCAACACAGTATACATTATTATGTCATTATTGAATCAGCCACAGAGAAACACCTGGTATTGCGACACAAGGGCTACCGAGTCCACAATTCAAACTGTGTCTACGCACTCCTAGAAAACTAGTTAAAGCACGCGATGGCATTGAACGTCGCGTTGGGCGACTTTCGCTTGGAGGAAGCGGTATACCCCTCAACATCTGCGCTATACATTCGGCGTTCTCGACTAGCCTTCTAAGCGACACGTAACTGCTCCGAGCACAAACTGTAACCGTACGCGTGTTTAACACCTGCTTATACCTGCAACAAGCGCTTAACCGGGCCAGTCGGACCCTCTAGCAACCGACATGGCTGCCAAAGTGAGGCTAGCCCCGGGACACGCTTGGCAACACAAGCTTGTTCACTGGTAGAAAGGAGACAGGGCTTACCCTTTGCAGCATGTGAATGTTATCGGAAGGGTATCCCTGTTGCATGTGACCGTCATTCGGGTGCGGGCCGCCCTGCTGAGGAGGCGGGCCGCCTTGGGACTGCGGCCCAGGCGAAGCGGACATCATCTCCTCGCCCGACGCCATGGGCGACGCTGGGAGCCGCCGCTCCACCTGACAACGAAACAAAAAATTCCCCGTTCGAGACACCGATCGACACAGAACAGCATTAAACGAACAAGTCGCCACAGGCGCAAAACTAACAATCACGCTCACGATGCCCAGTGGGAAACCGCCAGCGCAAAACGAACCGAGCTGCTGGCCTTGCTCCGAAGGCGTCGACGGTTTCGACAACGGCCAGCGCTACCGCACGACTTTTTACCTAGCGCACGTAGGACAACTTTCTGAGCGAAGTGACGAAGGTAACGGCACGCAACGATAATAGTTATCCGCCGATTCATTCATTAAATTGATCGTTGTTCTCGCTAAGAGCAAACAACGAGCGCATACCCTCCTCTCTCCGCGGGGGTGCTCGCTGACCCAACAACGCGACAGAAGTCGACAGAAAGCTCCCGGAAAGACTAAAATCCGCGCTCAGAAAGGCCGGAATTTTTGGTTTACCTGTCAAGCGGTGCGACGGCTTTCCAAAGTTCCAGTTGACGGGTTCGGGGAATAGAGAACCGCCGCTACACGCACTCGAAGCCGACAATGGCGTACTCGTGATGCAGCCCCGGTACCGCGGAAAGAAACAAGGAAAAAAAAAAAAAAGATAATTGATTTGAGCTAACTAGACGTTTGGTGAGGCTACTAAGGAGGTGTCATAATACACTGCAGAGACGCGCACGAACGAGAAATCGCAAGGAATATTTATTAGGCAGCCACATTCGTAAGCAAAGAAAGTTCCAGCAACTTCGTACGAAACTGTCTGTTTTCTCATCGGCACAGCCAGGTGATTCTGCGCGGAGGAAATTTCCCCAACAAAAACAACAAACGAAGAGCGGCGATATGCACGGCATGATGGAAATGCGCGCCGCTGTTTGCAGGAAAAACAAAGGTCGCACAAATCATTCAGACCTAGCAGGGAGCTAGCGCAGAGCGAACATGTCCACCGAAGTCTCCACGAAGACTCTGAACATACTCATCGGCTGCACGGGTAGCGTTGCATCCGTCAAGATACCCGTGCTGGTCCAACAACTGCTGCACCAGAGGTTCCAGGGGTACGTCGCCGTAGACCTGAAGGTAGTAGCCACCACCCGAGCGCTTCACTTCTTCGATCGTTTAATGATTCCACGTTCGGTACCGCTGCTCGTCGACGAAGACGAGTGGACCACTTGGCGGAAGATGTCCGACCCGGTGCTTCACATAGAGCTCAGGCGCTGGGCCGACGTGATGGTGATCGCCCCGCTGGACGCCAACACCATGGGCAAGATTGTGAACGGATTGTGCGACAATCTGCTCACCTGCGTCGTCAGGGCCTGGGACATGCAGAAGCCTCTGCTCTTTTGTCCGGCCATGAATACTCACATGTGGTGCCACCCGATTACGCTGAAGCACGTCACGGCCCTGAAGGACCTCGGCTTCACCGAGGTGCCGTGCATCGAGAAGAGGCTCGCTTGCGGGGACCGCGGCTACGGAGCCATGGCCGAGGTGCCCACGATAGTGAGCTACGTCGTCGCAGCCGCACTGGAGAAGGCACAGAAGTAATTATCGCCCGCCCCCAACTACTCGAGAACAGCTGCAGCCGCGACACTTCCTTTTTTTTTTTTTCCCCTTGAACCCAAATATGTTAAGTTTGAATGACTGCCATTGTTACTTTGTTTGGAAGTGCAGGCACCAAACTGTTATCGTATTGAACACAGCACTCAAGCACGTATTTCTCAAATTGTGATATTGCAGGCAGTGTGGCTACGAAGTGACACTGCGGGTTATTGCTTTTTTCACCTGCGTGATGCACATGTGCAGTGAAAATAAACAGCTTGCACACCATTGCCAGTGTCTGCGATGCTTGTCAATTGCGACTCGGCACATGAATCGTGACTGCAACAACAAACAAGTTTTATTAACTCATTCGTAATAAACAAACTTCATGTCGTGAAAGCACTGGTCTTCCTTGGGCAGCTTGGTCACTTCGTGGTTAACGTGCTTCACAAACTGCAGGAGTCCCTTGTCCCTGTAGACGAGCGCCAGAGAGTTTGGGCATGGATGCAAAGTCAACACCTGCATAAGTGAACAATATAAAGTGAACAATAAACTATGCAGAATGTGTGCAGTGTTTCATAAAGTTTCCGTTGTTAGTAATACATTTTCTCTCATTTTAACACAATCCTACCAAGCAGACGCCCCGCTCACGTATGTGCTCATATCAGTGGTGCAGAGACAAAGAGGTCTGTTGGCTTCGTGTTGTAATAAAAAATCAAGACCCTCCGTTTCACTTATTAAGAGGATCAGCTTGTACGAAAACATTTACAAAATACCGGAGACGGCAGTAACAACACGCAGTATCTCCTGACGCTTGGTCCAAGCACAATGCATTAACAAATCAAATTCCAGGTGTTATGTGCCAAGAAGTGTGCAACATGCCGTTGTGGGGGACACAGGATAATTTCGACCACTCGGGTTTCTTCATGCACCCAATGCACAGTACGCTAGCATTTTTGAATTTTGTACTCATAGAAATGCAGCTGCTGTGGTCAGGTGTCGAACCCATGACCTCAATATCGCGCAAAGCGTTACAAATGTTCTCGTTGCGAACAAAAAAAAAAGAGGAAACTGGACATTAACTTGCTGGTTACTCGCTACGCTGGCAGATAGGTAGAATATGGTTAGTCATGGCAAAAATAGCCATGTGTCCTCTATTGTTAAACTTTGCACCAAAAGATGGCGCCACCAATCAGTGTGTCGGAACGGAACAAAAAAAAACATTTTTGACCGGAACGAAAACGCAACCGTAACATTCTTTATTATTTTGTTTCAGAGTAAAACCGAAATATTTTTTATTGGTTTTCAGTTCAAGGGAAAAGTCATCGCTCCAAAACAACCGACGTCAGGCAACGTCAGAATCAGTGCGTATCTCAGGGGTCTCCACCGTTGGCCCCTTCTCACTTCCTACTTCTTCTCTATCCCTTGAATTGGCCACAATCGTTCACGCGACGCACAAACTCATTATCAGAGTAGAGTAATTTTAAGTTATACCGGTTCAGGTGTTTCCTTTAAGGTATACCACAATGCGTACAGTACTCACGGAATGAAATGCCTCAATTTATGGCTAACTAATGTGCATACTTTCATTTCCACTGTCTGCAGTTGGTGTGACATCGGCATAATTTTGGCTTGTACACTTGGATCAGATCCACATTACCCTATTGTACAGGTTCATAACCAAGATTACATGGCATACTCTCGAGTAATTGCACACAGGGAGTGTTCTACTTATGTTGCCTTTCATTGCATGAGCATAGTACAGAGCAAAGCTATGTTTTAGTGCATTGTCAAAGCAATACAGTTAAGGCCCAACCGCATGCACGCGATATTCAAGCGACAGCGACAAACGACGCGACAGGCACACCTTGTCGCGGCGTGGAGCAACCACATGAACGCGACATCGCTAGCGACGGATCTACATTGTTGTGCGAATAAATGTTATCTTGCGCGCGTAAAGAAATCTCAATTTTATCAAAGGTCAATGTTTTATCTAGACCTAGCTAAAATATGCTATCATCCCCAGTGGAACTCCGTCCCATGCCGCCAGCGTAAGGTGCCGTGGCGCCATCTGTTGAGTAAAACTTAAAACACTTTCTCGGCTCTCGGTGGCGTCTCAGGCCTAACAGCGTCAAAACAAAACAACGATCTCGATAATAACGACAAGAGAGCGCCGATACCCAGTCTTCAGCTAGCGATGAGGTGAAGCGATGACTGATTGTACTATTTATTTTTTGCTGTCACAGCAGAGAGCAAGTTGCAAGAGCGAATTCAGATCGAAGCGGGCAGACTGATTGCTGCCATGTTGTTGTGCAATCGCTGTCCCCAGCGGATGTCGTCGCGCTGACTTCCGGGCGACAAGCGATATTTTCTGGCTGGCCAGAAACCGGCGACACGACCAGCGACAGCGACGGATAGCCCTCCGCGACGGCAAAACCTGTCGCTCGTCGCCGTCGCTTGTCGCTGTCGCTCGAAAATCGCGTGCATGCGGTTGGGCCTTTAAACCTCGACATAACGAAGTCGGTAAAATCGGTAATTTGTTTCGTTGTATTGAAATTCGACCTTTTATGCAGGTAAGTGCAGTCACCGATGGATTTGTCTCGCATGGAAGGGGGCCGTAATATTTTCCGAATTATCGGGCAACCTAAAAAAGGCATATGTGAATGGGAAATAACTTCATTTTGGGGAATTTGAGACTCGGCGACGAAATATATGCTTTCATGCCGTGTCGGCAATTTATTCACATTGGCGGTACGAAGCGAAGTCAGCCACGCCTTGGCATCCATTCCACCCCCACCCCCCGCGGCTGATAGTGTCGCCCGCAGTTGGATGACTCTATCATGAAAAGTGTCATCAGCAGGAAGCTAATGCATCTTCTGCCTCTCGATTCAACGCGTCTCCGAAACTCGAGATTTGAGAGGTGTGTTTGCAAGCAGCTGCTTGTAATTCAACCATTTGGCCACCTGCGTCCGCATAAGTTTCCATTTATTGTCTCGGTATACCTTCGCGGCGGCAGTGAAATTCCGTTATATTGAAATACATGGTGTTCAATGGACTAAAAGATATAAAAAGTTAAATACTCCATTATATCGAGGTTTAACTGCAGTAAGAATGACAATATGAGAATACTGTCATATGATTAATATTGTAATATACTTTACAAACTTACGTCGTCTTCTTCGCCTTTCTCTATGTAAGTCGTAAAGCCACCGTATTCTGGTTTCCACTCTGAAAGAAGCACATAAAAAAGGAAACATTATTATAAACGTGGCATAAAGAGGATGTGTTTATCGCAGCCAAAGGCTGTCGGGGCACTTTCGATTGCAACTGAGCCCACTTAGGATTGCATTTCTCAATTGCAATTGGCTCCCTTCTGCAGCTTGCGTAAAGGAGCCACTCGCAATCAAAGGTGCCCCATGTGTCACCAGTATCACTAACGACCATAGATAATCGGCCAGGATGTAACAAACAACTGAAACTAGCCAACCTCGGCACGTAAACTACTGACAAGTGTCTGCACAAAGGAGCAATGATGACAGCTAACCATTACATGCTGTTTGTAATTATATCACCCAGAATCAGCTACTTATATTGTCACAAATGCAGCACGGCCCTCTTTTAAAAAAGTTCTCGCATATACTTGGCTTCGTCGACTCGCACACAGTGCTAATTTCTTCAGAACTCATTAGCATTACGAAGTACTTTGCAGTACACATGCTGGACATGTTGAGAACCTACAAAGCCGTCTGGTTCAACCTAACCTCTAATCTTCTATGAAGTTTCTGCAGTACATGCACACATGTTGAGAGCCTACAAAGCCACCTAACCTAACCTAACCTCTAATCTTAAACAGCTGTCTACGAAATCTTAGCAGTACATTAAGGCATTTCAAAAGCCTGAAAAACCATTGGTTCACTGGTGGCTTGACAACAAGGCCACATGGAAACACATGTCTTAGCACAAATCAGTATAATATGCAAACTACTTTGCAAACTACTTTTGAAGGGGCGGAAAATAAGCCAGCAAGGGTTTTTAAACCAGGGTACTGAACCTAAAAAAATACCAGATGGGTTCGGGTTCAACATGCTCCAATTTCATCCTGGTGCAGTTCTGGTGCGTAGAGCTAAACATCTATAAGGTTCGCAAACCGATTCAGCTTAGCACATTTTATCCTGCCCTATGGCGATATGCTGCATAGTATCATCGACTTGCCTGCATGGTGCATGTTTTTCATCAAGAGGAGGCAGAAATTTGCAAATGAATTACACAGTTAATGGGAAATTTTCATGTACACGTTAAAGACAGAGATAATTATTGAGAATCCCTGCATCAGCGTAAGGTCTGTGTAGCTTCCATACACGTTACTTTGACAGCAGTGGAGTCACTTAATTTATGTTTTGCTTCAGGTTTTTACTACAAGACTGGTGGTGAGTGAAGTGTGGCATGCAATCTGTGATGTCGAGGACAGCGCAAATTGACATTATATTACATAAATTACAACTTCAAACTTGTAGTCTGCAGCAAGTAAAGAAGCCAGCACTTAACATTTCGCTCAATTTGCTGCCTTCCTTAGAAGCAGGTGAGGACACTGATGCTTCTCAGGACGGTTTGTGCCGAACCGTAAGTCAATCTTACGCATCTGCACGCGGTGCGTTGTCTTGCGCTGGCTAAGGGCACACAAAGCACCAAACATGCACTGAACCATGGCACATAACAAAATCAGATTTCGCGTGCCGCTTGCAGCCGTAGTTACCACTCACTGAAAAGGTGACGGTATTCACTAGTGACCGCAGTGTTATGGTTACAATAAGTCATGCAGCTGAACTTATTGATATCCCCTCCTCGAGGACGCTGTCTTTTCTGCTCTCTGCGTTTACCTAAGCTTTAGTAACAAGTTGGCCTAACTGCCAAATTGGAAGCGTAAACAGAAATGTTGATTCTGTGGAGCCCCCCTGAAACAGCTGGCATGGCCGACTTCAGAAGTGTAAGCGTCTCTGCCGAGGTGGCCGCAATTACCAGCACGTACCTATCGTCTATCCCAGTTCTTGCACACAACGCAACTTGTGAGTCATAACAATGTGTCATAGTAGGATGCACCATTTGAAGAAGTAGTTATTTGAACAAGCATGCGAACTGTTGAGCACCCACTGTCTCCTTATATATGCTTGAACCGTTTCGTGCCGAACTGGTAACAGTCATTTTTTTCAGTTCAGGTTCAGTTCCGGTTCAGGCAGGTTCCAAAAATATCAGTTTGGGTACGGATTCAGTTCCACCGTTGCACCAAAAATGGCTTTTCGGGTACGGTTAGACATCCTGTTTTAAACATTGTGTTTTATTGTCATAACACCTTGCATCTCATCTACAAAGAGGGCAAATGTGCGCATTCGAATGAAGCATTCCTGTGTTATTCTTTCATGCATATCAACGCAGTAAGTTGCTGCTAATAATTGCTGCATAGTACTAGGAGATTGAATTTGCGTGAGTTTTCCCTTATTCAGATACATGTGACGCTGGCGGGGCCAACCGATCAGTTCGAATTATCTGTCAATTCAAATTGATGATAATACTGAGATAATAAATCCGTATTCTTCATACTGAGGTTTGACTGTACCTCGATGAGCAACTTAACGAGGTGACTGTCCCTATAGTACTGGCAACAACAAAATGCAAACAAGGATACCAATATATAGAAATGTATGCAAAAGATCGCTGGTCACTTGAAGCAGAGCGCGTGGTCGCAAAACTTTTCTGAAGTTGAGAAGGTTAGAAATTTGGCCTTGTTGGCATGGGTCCCAGTTTTTCACACTTCACTTTCAGTTTCTCTTAAGTGTCAGTGTGGCGATCGTCTCGTTATTACACTACATGCTATTATGAGTGGTGGGCACTTAATTGCCAGCCAATCGGGAAACCATTATGTAAGAGAAGTTTCACGAATGTAGCCCCCAAATGCATAAATTAAAGTTATAGCTTTTTTGGCTAGAAAGCTTTGGCACACGCTGCTATTCCAGGAACGAACCAAGTAGGTGATGGATCTCCAAAGCAACCTTCCCAAACTCTTTCTTTTTTTCCTTTAACATTCTTTTTGGGGTAGCTACAGTGGACATTCCCAAATTCCGCCATGTTGGCATTTTGAGCCAATCAGAGAAGGCGCAGCCACCCTGCGAGCCAATCACGACCGACGAGATGGCGAATTTGACAATGCGGCAGTAATTTGACAACGTCCACAACAGCACATCCCGGGTGTACCAACATTCCTGCTCATCTCTCGGCTCCTTCTCCGCGACACGAGATGCCGGTCACCTCCGCAGTTGAGGTAGAGGACCACGTCTAGGGCGGACTCGTCCGAGTTCTGGTCGTGGTCGTGGGCCAGCGTGTACGTGCCAGTGGCTCCACTTCCGGATGACCTGCGTACAGCTCGAGGACTTGGGGTTGGACTGCTGGGCACTGTCGGACCCTTCCTCGTCCTCCGAGCTGGAGCTGCTGTCGGCGAGAGTGGACAGGGGGTGCAGCTTCAAGCCCGGTCAGGTTCGAGAGGATGAGAAACATGGCCTCTGACCGGAACACCTGAAGACACTCTTCCACCACGGGCGCCATTGGCGTGGGGTACTTCAACGTCCACCTGTAAAGTCCCCAAGATAGTAAAACACCGCACGATACCAGATAGAGCTAGGGAAACAGCAAGGTACGCACAACATATTATTGTTGGCGACACTGACGTTGTTTAACTCTATTTTGTGCAGGGGCGTGCAACTGTTAGAAATTGCAAATACTAAGCATCAAATATAAGTCCTTGCACATTTGGTTCGCATTCAATTAGATAATTCACTATGTGAATTTGTTGAACATTCATTCCATTTCAATACTACATGGGATCGAAAACAACAGTTTTTACCGTGCACAGAGACAAAAACAAGCCGGAGACGTCTAAACATAATTCTGCTGCACAATACCCGCAGTCGCGCAGATGCACCAGTTCTTGGGTAACCGCTTGGAGGAGATCACTTATGGACAATCGTTTTCAGTCCTTAAGTAAGCATGCCCACCTTAAGCAGCCTATAAATTTTCTGTCTCTACTTACACAAAGCAATTTATTATCTGACCAATCTCACAATGCCTGGATTCCTTTAAAGTGATGGGCAGTGCTGTATTGCAAATATAGTTCCTTCAACGAGCAATACGATTAACCTCTTTATAATGAAGTCACATCAGATACAAAAACACCTTCGCTATATCCAATATTCATTATAAGCGTACATTAATTACATGCTGAAACTGGTGAGAAGTGTTTTATATGTATTTACTTTGTTATATGCTATAATTCTTTATATCCGTGCTGTAATTTCGAGGTTTGACTTACACTCTACTACGTGTATGAGGTGACGAGCTGTTCTTTTTTTCATTACTATCACTGCCACGGTACACCAGATATATGATCACCTTTTTTTTTCTCTCTCATTTACAAGCTTCGTAGTTGAACTGAAATCCAGTTAATAATGGCATCAGATGTTTCAAATTGCATGGAAGTGCTTCCAAAAAGCAAATTCCACAGAGCCTTTGCTTTGTTCATGTTTATTTTTTTTTCTTCTTACGTTTCACTTTGTTAAGGAATTATAAGCATCCGGTATTCTATTGAATATTTGGAGGTCGTTTTTCTCAAGCATTCAATTCAATCAGAAAAAAAGTTCGCTGTTCGAACACCCTCAATCTCGTGGCATGATTGCGGCGCAAAGCACCGAAGTGCGGAAAAGAGAAGCATGAGGTTAGCAGAAAGAAGAACAAAAACAACCCCTAATCTCGTCCACTGAATACGTAAGTGTGATCGGCGAAGTGGTGACACGCTCTTACCGGCGGTTGGGCGGGCCCTGCTGGCTCCAGAAGACTGTGGGATCAGAAAGCGCCTCTTCCAGGGCCTTGCACTTGTCTTCCTGAAGACAGTGCAATGCATGAGATTTGTTCCATTTCACAATGGTCTTAGGAGAATAATGAAAACAACTACACGCCTACTAAAGTCGAACCCGGATACATTGAATCTTTAGGTGATCACAAAAAAGTTTGATATATACAAAATTTTATACAAAAAATTTCAAGGGGATTTGACGGCTGTTTGTTATACAGTCGAACCTCGATATAACAAACCGTGATGTAACGAACTAATATTATTTACCCATCTTAGTTCTATTGAATTAACGAAACCTTGATGCAATGAAATTCTCGATATAACGAAGTTTTTCGCTGCAAGTACAACTTTGTTATATCGAGGTTTGACTATACACAACAATTCATTATATGTGGGTTCGATATATCCGGGTTCCACTGCATAATGTAGAGTTTCAGTTAAATGCGAGACCGTGCACTGAACATAACTGTAGATGTCCTCCATCACCGCAGGTAAGTTTTGTACTTCAAAATGCTTGGTCAACAGACGGCTACGGATGGCAGGAAAGCCAATCTCACATTGCATTTTTAGAATTTCATGGGCTTTCTTTTTTGAACGGCAAAAAAAAAAAGAGCATGCAAGACTTAGGTTGCTTCAATACTGTTATCGGTCTTTTCTAAACATCCTCCATGACTCTTGCACTGACACCTTATTAATCATGGAAGTTAAATAAAATGTATCTAATTAAACATAATTAAATATGTATTAGTGCAAAATTAATGCAAAAAAGCAAAAACTACATCTATAAAAATACAGTGAGGGCCGTTCGTTAAAGCCCCCCCCCCCATTATTGTTTAATTCCTGGCAACACTTAATTGGGACAGCCGGTATATTATCATAATTACCGATGGCACATGATGAGGAGTCATTTCAAATAGTGCTTTGTTAAGGTAAGTGAGACAAGCATATGTTTTGCCCGAAGTTAGAGGGCACTTATCTTGAAATTGATGTTAGTTTTAAAACTCATTCCAAGTGGACATGCCTTGAAAACTTGCCACCTCAATTCATAAATTGCAATGTGTTCCCTACAACAATTTGATAAGTCTTTAACGGCATTTTGCTAATTTGCTTACTTACTGCAATTATTTATGAATTTATATAATACCAGCCTCCTCAAGTAATTTCAAGAGCAGGATTGCGCTATCTGGCAGAGGAGATATTTAAAAATTTCTAAGACTATAAAGATATTATTATTATTATTATTATTTGAAAACATATACACAACAATAAAGAAAAAGCACACACACACACAAAAATGCTTAGTGTTTGTTCCCAAACGCAGTCCAGTTAAACCTTAATCGTAACGAACATGAGTAAATGACAAATTATTCGTAAAGATGTAGATATCAAAACTTTGTCACCAATTTGAGTGTACAACAAATACCACACGCTTCTCACAAATAGCATCTCACAGCGTGTTACAGGCAGTTTGACTGCATGACCGCATTGTAACCAGAGAAGAATGTTCGGTTGGGGTGCAAGCGCTCGTCCGCGTCTGCTGTGTCTTCTTCGTGTGCATGTGTACATTTGTTGCACTATATCTGGAAGTAACTATGTTAGACCAACTAGCCCAACAGGCGGTCCTTCTGGGTGCAACGAGCGTGCGATTGTGACGGGCGACTGAAGTGGCACTTGCCTGCAGGAATTCCTGGAGGTGGATCTCCGAGGTGCTCTTGAACTGCTGTCGTACCTGCTTGGCAATGCTGTCGGCCAGGTAGGTGGGGCTGACCCAGGCTCGGAGCAGGTCCTCCTGGAGACGCAACAACCATTCAGACGTCCTCGGTCAGGCAATCATGCTCGGCTCAGAACGCCCCCCCCCCCAGTGGGGGTTTTATTTTATTTCCAATTTCGGTTTCACTGTCTCCTAACATTACGGCTAAGGGATTCATTAATTTTATCCATACGTGACCCGCAGCGCCATTAACCTGCAGGAGGCAAATTCTATTCCAACTTACCAAGCCTCCTCCCATATGCCCGCGAACATTACAAATAGTAAAAATCCCCCTGCAACAACACTAGGAGAAGAGGGATAGCAGGCAAATTACTTTAAAGTTTGCTATGGGCCTAGTGCAAACCTTTTGTGGGATGAATAGCAACAACAATAATGAACTTTTAGATGAAGCAGACGCTAGTGAGCCTCTTTCAACTTGCGGCTGCCTTTAGCAGCCGCAAGTTGAAACGGCAAGGATAGACTGACCAGGAAACCATTGTTCTTAGATAATCAGTGGTGGCGCAGGACGTGGCGCGGGCAAAACGCTCATGTAGTGCAGCAGTAAGCACTTTTGGCACAGCGTCGAGTGTGCACCTATACACGATATGGTCTTAATATTAACTGAAATAGCTAACAAATATAATGGAGCCTGCTTTACGCACATCAATGCAGCATTCGAGTTAAAAATTACCAAACTAGCTTATAAATTTTTAATGAATGGCTTTCTCTGCTCTCACATCGCGGTACAAAGCCACTTCAACCATTTCAACTTGCAACAGTGATTTGCGCATTCACTGCGCTTCAAGGGAGCAAGAAACGATAGAAATTATATGGAAGGACGTGTAAGGGAGACCACACCTTAGGATGTTCACAGCTAAACCAAAGTTACAGTGAAGACTTGACAGTTACAGTACAGAGGTTTCTTTACATCTGATGCGCAAAATCTCTCTTGCATAACTGCCTTGGATCAGGTGAATGCTATTTAAGTTACAACCATGGGACAAGCTTTTCTGATTGTACAGGGTTGCAAGGAAGGTCCCCACTAATAGCAAGTTAGTTAGTTATTACAAGGTACGAATTTCTACTAAAGTGTCAGCAACTATGCTAAACAATGCACGACGAGATGCTATCCGAGGCTCCTTTCTGATCCGACAGCCTCCTTGAGCGAGCTCCATGCCCCACTAGTATGCAGAACACAGAACTGCAGTGCACAAGGCACAAGCAACATGACCGACCACACAGCGGCGGCACACTGAAGCAGCTCCTCCAAAGAAAGTAAACAAAACAGCAAGAACAGCCAATGGAGGACCGACGGCATCCGCAATCTCTGTGGCTATGACTCCTCCATTGACCTCCAGAACGACGATGGCAACACGGTTTAGGCTTTCGTTTCATTTTTACTAGCGAGGCAGCATGAAAGGAACAAGGCTTTGGTTCTGAATGCTTATTTGGCACTGGTTTGGCGCAATTTCCCACTTAAATGCTGTTTTAAAGGAGAATGGCGCAGAAGACTTTCTCTTGACGCAATTTGGTGCAATTGGCGCAGCTGTTCCACCACTGATAACAGTTACTTTTTTCAGAAACCTTGCTGTTGCTCATTTCACCTGCTTCAAAAACTTGTCTGAATGAACCCAGCTCGAAGCAAGTAGTGCCCTCATGGTGCCCTTTCAGAATCAGACTCCCAAAAGTACAGTCTGAGACCACGACCAAAACTCGGTTCAGGCATTATGTATATCTGCACGCATTCATCATTAGTTCAAGGAATTAACAGGATCCACAACATTATTATTACAAACCGATGGAAGCTCAGCAATTCGTGTACACCTTCAAATGTTTTATACTTGTGGGCCCATGCTACACTACACCTTGGTTCGTTCAATAAGTCCGACGAAAGGTTCAGTTTCCAAAATGGACTCAACTTCTGTAAAACTTGAGGCAACATTATAATGTAAAATAACAGAACGAGCTCAAATTTGTAAAGTTTATGAAAAATACGGGAGAGTTCGCAGGTGTGCTCTTATGGCAAAAGGGGACACATTGCTTCTCCAGGAGTGTAATTTATTCACACAACGTAAATAAGGATTCCTCCTTATCAAAGCTGAAATGCATACCTCAATGTGGGACCATGACAGACGCTCGAGCAGTGGCTCCACGTAGGGCTCTGGCCTACTAACGGGAGGTCCGTGGAACCATCCGCCAACAGACAGCCTCACTTTGTCTTCACTCAGCACTTCCGCCACTTGGTGAAACGAGACTGGGCTGACCTCAAAGAAGGCAAAACTGTTGAACCTGCAGTATGCGATGACACACAGTTCACATAGACTGAAAAGAACAAAGGTGTAGATTTCTCTGACTTTGGGACACTGGCTCCTTGTCCAGTTTCCACTTTCCGCGACTTTTTATCTGTGGCAATCAGGCAACTGCCATGTCAAGACCTTTCAGTGACCCTAATAAATTTGCTTCTCTGAGCTTTACTTAGGCTGCTTCAGAGCTGCAAAGCAGCCAAATGTTAATGGGCGTACAGGTTTCTTGCTTTTTTTTGTTCGTGTCTCACAATTAAGAACTCAATGTCATAACAGACTTTCGAATCTGTAAGCACAGTTTCACAAAGACTGTGTTCCGTACATGGCTGTCAGGCTTCTCCTTGACAAGTATATATTACGGTGCTTTCTGAAAAGAAAATAAATTGTTGGAGGGTACAGTAGTCTGTTCACTATCTGCTCCCTCTACTTTCAATAGATCGCGCTTCTACAACAAGCAGCAGAAGAGGTTGCAATTGCGCTCGCAATAAAAGAGGGCTGGACGCGAAAAGCTCCATTAACGATAATCACAGACTCACAGAAAGCTTGCAGAAACTATCTAAGGGGCAAATTTGGAGCACAGGCGCTCCGAATACTTGTCAGGACTGGATGGGACCCCACGGTTCAATACATCCAAACTGTGACCTGGGCACCGGGGCATGAGGGTGTCACCGTGAACCTGCATGCGGACGAGGCGGCTCGAGGCTTTACAAATCACCGTGCCGCCCCAGACTCTGCAATAGAGGACCCTAACCCCTAGACCCCTGCTTTGCAACAATTCTGAAATACTTCAGAGAAATAGAAAGATCTATCCACCCCCGCACGGTAAACTCAGCGCTGCGGAGGCAACCGTGTTGCGAAGATTACAGACGAACACCTACATAAATTTGCACACACTCCAGCCTGCTGGACAAACTTCGTCTTTAACCCCCTACCCCCTCTGAGGACTGGGGTAGGAGCTTGTCCGGTTTCTGAATATAATAAAGCTTTACTACTACTACTACTACTACTACTACTACTCCCTCTACTTTCGTTGCACTGTCTATCAAGGCATTAAGCTGGGTCACAGGAACATGGGAGACTGTTTAAGCGATTGAAACTGGTCAAACGAGGGAAACCCGAGTCTGTAGTCAATGTTCTGACAAGTGGACTTGTCTTCGTCAAGGGACTAGTGTTCTGATGAAGACAGGTCTGCTTGTTGAATAGTTTGGCCATCGTCAATCACAAACATGGGAAAGACATATAACAAAGTTGAACTTGCATCGCCTTATGCTATTTATGTACGACACACTTTCTTCACTATAGAAAATATTTCTTGCCAACAATTTGTTTTGGATCTTGCATCGCTTTATGCTATTTATGTACGACACACTTTCTTCACTATGGGAAAATATTTCTTGCCAACAATTTGTTTTGGATTCAGAATTGTTTCACCTCTGAATATGGCACGTACAAAGAAATGGCAAACCCATGCTGTCTACAAACCTGGGTAATATTGAGCGAACAATGTCCCTTGGCTGCCCATTGCTGTCAGTGTCAAACAAGTCCAAGGACCCTCCATCTTCAGAAGTCCAACCAGGCGTCAGATAGAGGATGAACGCTATCCGTCGACCTTCCAACTCATCATCGTGACAAAGCAGTATGTCTGTATGCACAAAACGAAAAGTGGGAAAATGTCATACAGCAAGTGTCATACCATTTGTAGCCCAACTACAAGCAAGTACTTGTAGTTCTTCACCTACCCGTGTAAGAGTACTTGGAACAGGTTAGGCTGATGGAGCCATCTAGCGGAATTCCCGTAACATCACGGAGCCATGGCGCTAGCGTTCCCTCCAGGCATTTTCTGAGTTTTCCAACACAAACGACGCCTTTTTAGTAGCGGCTGGACATTGACAATATCGCGCCGGGAAACGGCCGTAGGAAAGAGCATGTTTTACCTGAAAGCGTGTATGTACGGCGTGTCAAAGTTTTGCAGGTCATCCGACTGCGAACCGAAACCAAATCTTAGCGTCGGCAAATGCACGTGCGGCAAGTGGTCCATTCGAAATTGCGAAAAGAATTTACCTGGTGGAACTTGTAGAGATCGTTGTTCTTGGTGTGGAACTCGATGTCAAACAGCTCGCTCTTCAAGCTATCGATGCTACCTTTGTCCTCCAGCAAGTTATGCAGAAGGCAAACATTGAAAGGGTCCGTGATCAGCTCAGCCGATGTTCCTGCGATGGAGTTGAGAATCGGTTCGTGTAAAACGCTACGCCGAAAGCCGTAAGACCGAGGGTCAGCTTACCGAAATGACCGGCTTTTTTCTCCGCAAAGGCGGCTTTCAGCGTCTCCTTAGTTGTATCCGAGAGAACTTCACTGTTCACTTGTAGCACGACGGATTCCTTTCTGCGCTTAGCCAAAGGCGACGATCTCGAACCGCTGCTGCCACCTTTGTCAGCACGCTTTGCAGGCGTCATAACTGGGCGGTTGACGCGAATGATATTCGTCCCGAAACGATAGCCTTTCGAGAGCGTCAAACATCACAAGTGACGCGAGCCGTGCACACGTGCTTCCGCGTCGTCCGCCGCTTCATACGACAAAGCGGAAATTTCGACAACGCCGGAAGCACACAGAGCTGGACAGATCGACAGCTCTCGCGCGGAACTATTTTCATTGCATTTCCTGTACTGAATGCAAATCGTTACATCGAGTCGTACGAACTCGCTGCGGAATAAACACTGCAAAGACGACAAAAATACGGAGCCAGTGAAATTAAGCGTGTTGTGGCCTCAACACCTTCCCGTTTTTTCTTGCGCTGTGTGGGCTGTGTATTTCTACAATAACAACAAATAAAAGGTCACATTTCCTGTGTGCGGCTCTCCGAACTAGCCAAATAGAGTTTTTTTCGATATATTCATGTGGAACCCGTGCAGAACCGATGAGATGAAATGTGGTAGAACTGCATTAGAGGAGGCATAATTAAGAAAGCGAAACTAGCCTTCAAGTGGATTGCAAATCGATTTCTGCGACGGCGGCTACTTAGAAGACGCTAAACAGAAAGTGAACCGGGCCGCTCCTCTGTCGTGATCGCGCTCGTGCAGGTGTTCGAATTTTGGAATGTTTGCAAGCATCGGAGGAGAATTCAAACCTTTCCGCGGGGAGAAGCTGTGTTTTTGTTCCGAGCTGAACCTTGTGGCTGTCGTCGATGGCTGACAAACTGGAACCAGCGAAAGAAGAACCGGCCAAAGTGGAGCCGGCGAAACAGGAGGCGATGAATGCAGGTGCGTCAACACAGATGCGATCGTTCTGCGCCGACGAGTGATGTGGTGAGCGATCAGTAATTTGCTCACGATTACGATTTCGCAGAAACCGACAGGCAGTTTCCCAAGAAGTTCTTTTTGTTCATGTTCGTCCTCTTCCGGATCGGAGGAACGTTCTTCGTGAGGACTGCGTTCGTCCCCGACGAGTACTGGCAGTCCCTGGAAGTGGCCCACAAGTTCATTTTCGGGTAAATTAGGCCACTTTTATTCCTTCTGCAAGCAATACAACCCACAGTCTGATTGCTTGTATATCAAAACGTCCGTTTTAACCATCTTAAGCATGCTATGATGGCCGCACTAATTGCATGCTGCATACGCAGCATTCGAATGCCGTTTTTCCGAATTTTAAATCTACAGCCCTGTCCAGCCTCGTACAAAAGAAACAGTTCAATGGTACTTTGACATAAAATTAACGCAGACACGTTGGCGGGTTGGTATATGTTCGACGCTGACGAAGTTCGAAATATTCATTTCAGATATGGCTATCAGACGTGGGAGTGGAAGTATGCCATTCGAAGCTCTGTGTACCCCATGTTCATCTCGGCTCAGTATTATCTGCTCAAAATGTTCAAGATCGACACCGTATTCACAGTGGTAAGTTTGGAAGTACCCCAGCTGTCATCACTTTTGTCAACTACTTGATCCGGTGGAAAGTGAAACGATGTAGACTGTCTAACACCTTACATATGTGTCATGATGATGATGATAACGATGATTTATTGGCAGCCCTTTGAAACGGGACGATAACAAATAATCTCCTAGCCAGCTTGAGTTAATCAAGTATGCTATACATGCCTTTCATTCTATTTCTCAAAACTTCTTTATCTACCTTGTATCGCGACCTATGCCTGTAATGGATCTGGTCGTATCAATCGCTTCCCTGCTTTTTTTCCACCAATACTCTAAATGTTTCTTGCACATCTCGACTGCTGACCGGTTGATGCTTCTGTCCACTTTAAATCCAAGCACTTCTGGATGGCGCATGTTACCTACGGGTCTCATTGGGCGAATCCCGTCGAGTTCCGTTAGGATGTGCTGAGTGGTCTCCGGGTTTTCTGCTGCAGCGTACACATGCCTCATATTGGTGAATTGCAGTGCCGACATTCACAAGGGCAGAACAAACGAGACGAATGACAAACGCTAACTCCGAACAAAAAGCTTTATTTTCGGTGACCCGTGTTTATACCGATCACGTATCACATTGCACATGCGCAATTCACACCCTTAGGAAGGTTAACTCCTTATCTGACAAGTGCACAGATGGAATTCTGACACACCCATGCTCATCTTGTTGTGAGTATTTGCTCCAATATCTTTTTCTCCTTAGGCAACCGGCTCAAGCCTCGAATAGCAAGGCACTGCCCTTTGCGTTAGCGTACAGATTTTCCCTTCTAATTTCTTTCTTCCCAATCTTGTAAATCTCCGTGGTCTTTTTTGTTTCCATTCTTTGCATCTAATTGACTGTCTCTGTTTCTCTCACTTTTTTTTATGACTCCTGGTTGTCTATTTACACTTTCAAATACCCTGTACTTGGTTGCCAACTTTCTTGACCTCTTCCTCCATTCTGTCCATGCCTTTTTAGGTACAAGTACTTGTGAACTTTAGCCGCCCATTTATTTTTATCCATGTTCCCGAGTCTCTCTTCATGACTAATTTTGCTCTACGCTTCTCCGACTTCACAAGAGGCCCAGCCCATGTCACCCTGCACTGCCTAATTTGTGGTTTTACCGTAGGCTCCCAAAGCCCCCCCGGTAAAACCACAGGGAGGATGGCCACATGTTGCCCTTCCCCACTGAAACAAGCGGCATGACTCCCCAAACAGCTGCTGGCAGGCGGCAACACAAGTCTGTGCTAACCCCGTTTTCGCAGCAGCCATTTTTCTCGCAGACGAAAGCAGTTTATCCATTCTTTTCTTAAAGAAAGCAGGCAAGTAACTGTCCCGAGTGTTGCGCTGTACGATGTAGACGCCCAAATGCGATCTTTCTGCAAAATTTGAGCAATAACAGTGCAGTGGGAAGCGCAAAATCTTGTTTCGAACGCTTTAAGTGAAATATGCATGTCCCTGTACTGACACTTGTTGACACGTGCAGGGCTCTAGTTTCTGTCTCGATTTTGAACAATATTTACCCAATGTGGCAGCTCAGTGGCTGTGGTGTTGTTTTGCTGGACACAAGGTCATTGGTTCAATTCCTAGCCATGGTGGCTGCGTCCTGATGGAATACAACAACACTTGTGAAGTTAGGTTTAGGCGCATGTTAAAAAAAGCCCCCAAGTCACAAAAATTAATCTAGAGCTCCCCGCTGTGGAGTCCTTATTAGCATGTGTATTTAAGCCCCACAATTTCAATTTATCGGTATAACTCGATGGACTGTGTAGAAGGCGTAGATAATCTGATAACTTTTTTTTTTTTTTTAAGATGAAATTGAGTCTTGCAACCCATACATTGCATGTGTGGCCTGTAATCTGATATTGACGTTTCTTGTGATACTGGGTGTTTCAAAATCGATGACAAAATTTTATGGAGGAAGCACAGCACCAAAGAACTGCCCACCGTCTTCAGCAATACAGATTAGCAGCATGCCAGGGAATGCATGGCTAATAATAATTGGCAAGCCGACAAAAATTTTATCAAGTCTCACTGCTAGCTTGGGACTCGCAACAACCACATCGGTGGAAATACATGCTTCTTTGGGCAGTTTAGTGCACTTAACTGTAGTCTCCCCATTACAAAAATCCTAGTGTCATCCGTGAGAGATATTCTCGGTTGTTCATTTTTGTGGAGAAAATCGACGTCGCCATGTACAGGCGACAGAGTTTCTGCCGCTGTTCCAAGAATGTTGTGTGTTGAGGCTTTGACACGTCTGGTGCTAGTCGAGGGAAATCTCGCGAAAGTGTGCAACAGAATACTTCCTCATGTTTGTAGCCAAATTATGGCGAAACTTTATGAAAACCTTCCGGTGAGAACCTCCCCGACATCTTGTTCTACTTGCAGACCATGGTGCCGCGCCTCGTTCAGGCTCTCATGTCGGCTGTCGGGGACTACTGGACTGTGGAGTTGGGCCGCCGCCTCTTTGGCTACGAGGGCGCCTGCTGGACGTCTTTGTCTGTACTGTTTTCATGGTTCCTGCACTACACTGCCTCCCGAACCTTGACGAATGTTGCCGAGCAGGTGTTCACCGCTGGGGCCCTTTCCATGTACCCGTGGGGCGGCCAGAAGCAGCCAAGGTACGCGCCCACTAGATGGATGCAGGAAAAAGTATCCCAATATACAAATGAAATTGTTGCTATGTAATAATACAACAATGGTAGCAATGGTAATACGCATGTTGTGTTTGTCAGAATCAGACTCAAAATCATGTTTCATTGAGTTAATGTGTAATACATATATGAAGGTACAGAAGGAGGTCCCAGAGCACAAGGCTATGAGGGGACCTCCTGCCAGGTAATAGATAAAACAAATAATAATATATTATACAGCATGGTATAAATAGAAAAAAAAAGAATAAACAATAATACACGAAATAATGAACAATGCAGATTAACATAGTTAATACAGAAATATAGGTATAAAATAATAGCAACAAAGCAAGCATGATAATACAGAATAGACTAGTCCTTTTTACACAGGTAAGAAAAATGAACATACAATACAAATTGGGAGTAACTTCACGCAGGATATAGCATAGCACGACTGACCATGGCAAATCCACTTACCATGATAAATTGTGTACCACTACTAATGCACTTAGCCCTCAAGATTAACAGGCAGGGAGGTGAGAATAAAAATATTGCAAAATAGGTGTCTGGTTGAGGAGAACCACCCTACAGCTTTCCCCTACAGTTCACTAGAAAAATCTCCTCAGTTGTGCAAGACTTTGTGTGCTTGCAATGTTCAGACGAATATGGTGCAGGCATGAACAATCATGCCTCGCAACGCCACATTAGCATGCGGAAATCATACATTGGTTCGTAAGTGTGAATCGGTGTGTATTGGTGCTCCAAGCAAGTCCAGATAGCAAGCTGTGAGTGCCATACAAAAAGTAAACACTATGGCTAAACCGTCACTCCCGGAAAGACGGTATTTAGATTTGCTCTGAGGAGTTTGTGTGTGCTGAACCGGGGGCCCTGCAGTCAGCATGTGCGCCCATCGGCTTACTGCTGTGTGACTGCGCAGAGGCAGGAGTACTGTAAAGGAGTTATGACCCCCTCCCCTCCTTCTTTCCGTGATGCAGTGTGCATGCCTATGGTGCCATCCTGTAGTACCTTTTTGTTTAAAAAAAAAAAGTTGGTATGCATATGTGGGAATTGGGGATAGGTGAAGCTTTCTTTAATGCTTACGGAAAATGTTAAAGCATATGTTAAGCAAACGTAATGCTAATGACACACATGCAGTAGAATGTTTAAGCAAATAATGCGATCATGCAAATGTAGCACAGACAAAAATGTTTCACTGTAAAGGCAGCATCGGTATCAACGCGAGGCAAATGCACATGAAATTCATTAGCAAATGCTCACATTCTGCACCAGGCTTTGCAGTTTAATGAAGACGTTCTTGTTCTGCCCAATGGTTATTTTAAGCCTTCACCTCACTTAAGCTCAATTAAATCAATCAATGAAATTTTTTTACCAGAACAAGGAGGACTGGAGGAACACCTGGGCAAAAAAGCTGTTGCAGCAGCTTGACGAAGGCCTTGGTCCCTGCTTTGGTCCCATGATTGTATAATGCTTAGTATTACACTGACGGCAGAACTAAAGAACAAACATAGAGGAAGAAAAAGTGGACGTACGTGTTCCTTTATGTTCCTTATTTTTTATTCCTTCATGTTCGTTCTTCAGTTGACCTGTCAGTGTAATACTAAGCGCAATGCAATCATGAACGTCCACCAACTAGCTGTACTAAGCTTTGGTCCCAGTATGTTCACTTGGTTTTCTATAGTACTCGGCTGCTTCGGACGCCAACTTCTTCACTGCTCTGCAGTTGACTGGTTCAATTTTCTGTTGCCAAGTTCTTCGCCTCTTGTTCTGCGTGTCTGTTTAAGCGCATACTCAGTGGTGCATACCCTGAATGCACCACGCACACAACCCCATGGAAGGCACAACTCCATGGGAGATTGGCCAAGGATGGCCACATTCCCAGTGGCCCAGGTTGTCTATCCCCTACAGACACGGTGTATGCCTTTATGTACGCAAGTTGTTTTGGCCACTCATGTCCACTGGTGGCAAGAAAAAATACTGCAAGCGACAGTAAGCTTCGGGTAAATTGAACACTCTGCTTAGCTTGCTTATGCGAATCCATTTGAATTCAGAGAGCAGTGTATTGCTACAAGTGAGTACTTTGCTGAAAGCACTCTCATGTTTGATGGGATGTGTAGTGTCGTAGACTAACACTAGATGGCCTCGGCGCAATCTAACCTAGACAGCCTGCAAGAGATGGCGCTACTGCTAACTGTATATATGTGTGTGTGACACATTGGAATAGAGAGAGTACCTGCGTAACATGGGTTGAGTATAATTTGCCTGTCTGGCGACGCCACAGGATGTTCGACATGCCATGTTCCATCAGCTTGTGGCGAAAAAGTAATTTTTCTTGTCTTGGAATGCTCACAGCCAATAATCAACTTGCGCTTTCAGCCTGGGTTCAATACTTTTGGTTGAAGAAGTGCAGCGTGACTGACTGCACATTAAATAGGTATTTCATTACTCTGTAATTATGACGACTCACTAGAAAAATGCATAAAGCATCAACCTTGACTTACTTTCAATTCATTATTCAGCACCTTTCAATCAAATCATGTAATGTGACACTCTTATCGACAGTCTATCATGATGTGTGACTGAAGGGGCTATTTGGGAGCACAACCAAAGGCTCTAGTATTTGTCTACCCGGCAAGGCAGCAGCAGCCAGCACCCGCAAACTGGGGTGAAGCTTCAAAGGAAGGTTTGCTTTAAAGACTAAAGACAAGGAAAATAAACACTGTACTGCATTCTCTTTGATATGCTCATGATTTTGCTCACACGCCGATTCCTCCTGGTTGCAGCACCTCATGGGGCTACCTGTGGCTGGTTGGCTTGTCGTGTATGATTCGTCCCACGGCCCTGGTCCTGTGGCTTCCCCTCATCGCTCTGCACTTAGCCAGGGCATCACATTCCAGGATGTTCCTACTCAAGAGGCTGGTCTTCACAGGGTGCGACCTTGTGCATGTTTTCAATAGAGAAATGCTGATTTTGCTAACATTAATTAATCGCTCAGAGGCCCAGTTTCAGATGTTTCAATTGGAAGAGGCTCGGACAGGAGGCAACTTCAGATTGCCGTAGGTTAGTGTGACGAAAACAAATATGATCTGCAATTATTTCAATCTGAAGGCAGTTTTGGTCACAGCAAAGTGGGGCATCATGTTGTGCCACTAATGTGGAACCACTAGCTATAACGATACTCTGTTGCATTGTTTCATACATAGCAGGCAAAGCTTCTGTGAATGCACTTCTGTGAATACTTCTGTGAATGCACTACCATATTTACTCAAATATAGGTCGACTCCTATATATTAAACTCGCCAAAGAAATAAAAAAAATATAATTAGAATATAGGTCAACTTCGTATCTTTTTTAAACCACGAGAAACTTGGAACATGAAACACCTTTGTTTACCGCAAGCTCGGCTATTAAATCTCGCTAGTCCATGCCACAAGCTACATCCTAGTTCGATGCTTTGCAGGCGCCTTTGGCACTATAAACGATGTTTTTCTCAATGCCGGTGAGTGCGTTGGATATGCAGCCTTCCCTAAATCCAGTCTAAATAATCTTCTGACTAAGTATGGCAGGAGCAATGAAGGAACTCCATTAGCTCCATACTTTTGCTAGCTTTGTTCATGAGTATAGGTCAAGATACTTTGGTCCTGAATATAGGTCAATGGCTCATTTTCGGGCAACATAAAAAGAAAAAGAAAAAAATTCCGATGATTACGATACTCCTTAATGCGAAATCTGAGCACAGCTCTATACGCGTTTTCATTTCACTATATATGGGCTGTGGCGGACAATCTGTCTCGTGCGGCACATTGCAAACGGAGCGAAGTGTGGCGTGACTGCCTCGCTAATCTGGAGATCGCAAGAGGCAGCGCGTGGGTGAGCAGTGGACGTGACTCACAGCAGCCGCCGCAGACAGGCCTCCCAGATGACGCGCACTACTCTGGCGCCATCATGTAGCCATCATCACTGCACTACGTTTTTCTTCTCATGCTTTTGCTGACAAAGACACTGCTTTAAAATTATCTGATGTTGATGGTCACTGCATTCTCTGCCTGTCGTTGCACGAGGACGTCGCAGCTGTGTTCGTGCAAACGGCACTGCAGTGCAGCATCTTTCGGCCTGCTCAAAGCGCTAACACTCTTTGATAATGTTCTTTACTCTCTCACGATTATTGCGCGCGAGATTTACTTTGCTTTTTTTTGATAATTTGTTATGTCACTGCTTGTTAAGTCCAGATTCAGCCGTAGCTGTCCTGAGAGAGTTGACGTGCCCAATGGGCCTTTCTGCTCCTGCCGCCTGAGGTGAACCTCACAAACTGTTCCATCCTCCCAGCTTGTTGTGCTTTGTGGCCCTGATGCTGTGCGACCGGTGGTTCTACCGTCGGTGGGTGTGCACGCCGTGGAACTTTGTGCGGCTCAACCTTGTGGCCGACATTGGCGCCCACTACGGCAAGAACCCGTGGCACTGGTACTTCACGACGGGGATGCCTGCGGTGCTGGGCCTGCAGCTGCTGCCTTTCGTGTTGGGCATCCGGGTTGGCCGCTGCCGCCTCCTCGCCGCAGTCGTCATCTGGCACATGCTGGTACTCAGGTGAGAGGACGGACCTGCAACCCTCTCCCAGTTCCCAATCATTCTATACTCCACACGTCAAGATACGGTGTTGTCTGTGACAGGCCAGGAATCCAGAATCTCCTGCCTCAGAAGTGTACAGTCGAACCTCGTTATAAAGAAGTCGTATAAGATCTGCTCTGGTGGCGTAGTGACTTTGGCGTTGTGCTGCTAAGCCTGAGGGTGCAGGATCAAATCCCGGCAGCCGTGGCCTAGTTTCAACGGAGGCAAAATGCAAAAAACGTCTGCGTGCCATGCATTGGGTGCACGTTAAAGAACCGCAGGTAGTTAAAATAATCCGGAGTTTCCCACTACGTCTTTCCTCATAATCATATTGAGTATTTCGACACGTAAAACCCAGGAATGAAAAAATATCTATATTTGTTATATGCATATATCCATTACATGTTAAAGTATTTTAGATTTGCTTCATTATATCCATGTTTGTTACCTGGAGATTAAACTGAACTGTGCTCACAGAGCGAGCGCAGTGCAGGTGTTCAGCACAGCAGAAAAAAATGACGCACTGCAGTTACGCTTCGTTTCTTACCGATTACTACACCCCCGAAATAAGAAATACGCAATCTTTTGCTATCAATGCTCGAGTGCATCGCCAAACTGATCGTATGGTACGTTTTCCAACTGCTAGATCTCATTTGTGAACAAGTGCGGGAGGCACGCGCGATCGAAAGCAGTAAGCACCTGCCATGGCAGCTTCCCCGCAGTATTAGCTCGCCATTGTCATGCGAAAATGCTGGCACACACTGTTTCCTTTTCTGGTACCAATGAATCTCCTCGTGGGCCATCGCACGTCGCATTCGTAGCTATTGGCGCCAACCCTATTGTTAAAAGCATCTATCTGTCTGACAGCACATGTGGCATAGTGCCGTTCGAAGTGTACTGCACACTTTTAATAGGCGATAGCCCAAATGCGCCACCGTTCCCTGCTGCAGGCGGTGCGAAGTGAGTGTCATGTTTCGCTCTGGTGGCATCATATTTCGGTGCTCGATTTGATTTCGGTTTCCTGTCTCCATCTTAAAGCACTACGCAATAAAAAAAGCAACAAAGCTCATTTCGTGACGCAGCGATTTCTTCCAAGTGGGTACGTAAAAACTTCCCGTAAAAGTGCCCCGCCAAAAGTAGCTGCTGACCAAGGCCGAATTTGATAAGCGCATTTTTATGAAGCTGCGACAATTAAGTGAAAATTTAGCGGTAAATGTGAGAGAAATGCGTTAGCATTATGTTGCACCTCTTTGAGGTCCCGGATTCATGGTTTAAACCATGTTCACCCCAGTCCAAAGTGTTTGTTTGGAGCCGACGGTGGTCCGGAGCAAACCACCATCAGTTGCACTGTACATAAATACTCTTCTGTACACTGTAAACTGTACATACACACTCTTCTAAGGTCTCCCATTCCCTCTCTACCTCAACCACATGACCGGCTTCCGACACTTCACACACATACACTTTTTTTCCAGTTTCACACTCCTAATGCTAATGCATTGAAGTGACAATGTGACAAGGTTCTACTACATACGCATCCGCCATATGCAAACTTCACGGCAGCGCCGCTAGCTGGCGCAGCGTGTTCTGAAAGAAGCATGGAAAGAAGCCCGACTGCATGCGCACTTCATACATGAATCTGCGATGGCTGTTTGGTTTGCCACTGGATCGCTTCACTGCCAATTGCATTAATGTCAGCATTCATCGCGTGACATGGGTTCCGCAGGAATTTTTCCTTTTCTTTCTTCATTTTTCTAAGACATAAATGCTCATTTAACACGAGAGCACGTCAACCGCACTGTGCTCGGAAAATGCGTCACTAGATGTCGCTACCAGTGCCTGTTGCTACCGCCCACATCTCTAGTTACCTGGTATTCCATGAAGACATGGTATACCAGGTTACTGCTATTCCATGCCTTGTACATTTACCGACAAGTTGAAACGCTCTAGTATTAAGGGAGTAGTATTAGTATCCTATAAAGGCAACAAAGAGGCTAAGCCTGACTGAATGGTGTTGCAGCCTCGTGAGCCACAAGGAGTTCCGCTTCCTGCTCCCCGTCTTCCCGCTGGCCATGTGCGTGTGCGGGGCGGGCATGGCGCGCCTGCCTCGCTCGTGGGGCATCACCCTGGCCGTCTTGCTGGGCGTGTCCTTCTTCCCTCCCGCCCTGTACTTTGGCCTGTTCCACCAGAAGGGCACCCTGGAGGCCATGGACTACCTGAACAAGGAGCTGGACAAGAACCCCGGTGCCAGCAGCGTGGCATTCCTCATGCCCTGCCACTCGACACCTTTCTACAGGTTGACCCACTTTTTCGCCTTCTGCGTCACAGTGGCCGACAGCGGTGTGCACCACACACACTGCTATAGAGTTCTCTACAAAAATTGCTATTGGTCAATACTAGTCAAGAGAAATGCGGCTTTTCCCCGTCAAAGGACCCCCTTCCAGCCAATGGTGTCACGATGTCAACGCGATGTCGTGGTCGACTTGTTCCATGCTTACGGACATTTATCAAAATCGCCACCTCCGCGTCTACCCATCGGCGGCGTCGTGAGATCGTGGTCTCTCAAGCTGATTTTTAGTGCCGTTCAGTCATATACCAAGGTGAATTCCGTGAAAAGCCTTGTTTGTGTGTTGCGTGCAGTGTTTTTAACACGCTCAGCAACAACGATCGCTCTGTCATTTCGTCTACTGCGTCACCGCTCGACGCCTTCGGGAAACAAGCTGCCGCTGCAGTTTGCTGGAATACTTGCACCGTTCATCGGCGATTCAAAATGCTGTGTGCTACAAGGCTTATTTTGCTGTAAAATGTTAGTAACTTCCCACAATAAATGTGTGGATGTTTGCAACTAAACAACAGCAAAAAAAAAGGAGAAAAAAAACTCATTCTTTGTTTTTATTGCACTGCTCCAGTGTAGATCAAAATTTCGGCTGTATTGCCTTTTCTTCTTTAACTCACTACTCCGATTGACAAATAAGCCCTTTCACCTCTTGTATTGTAACGGGCACGTAAAGAATTTGAGCCAAGATTTTGTTTTTGCTCGAAATAAAGGCGTCCTTCAGAACTACTTGTATGAGCGGATGCATTCAGAGAAACCTGGCTCCAGCGGCACTACTCGTAGGTGTAAGGCTGTCGGCCGCGACGTCACTTCGAAGCAGCGACACCATTGGCTGGAAGGGGGCCCTTTGATGGGAAAAAGCCTCATTTCTCTTGACTTGTATCAGACTATAGGGGGAAATGTGGCACTAGCCTCAATGGAAGCTGTGAGTGTGGCAGTTCAGCCAGCGGGGGAGTCACTGGTGGTGCACACATGTGCCTAAACTTTGTTCTTCTGGCTCCAAACGGATTTGTGACTTTGCAAACTGATAATTCCAAAGAAATGTTGAGCTATAAATGCAACAATTCACGATGATTACGAATACGCGCACAGTCGTGTTGCCACCTGAGTTTAGACGAATAGTAATGCTTCGAAATTAAGGCCAATAAAGGTGGGTAAAGTGCAGTAAACAAAGCCACAGGAACATCTGAAGCCACAAGCACGAAGATCAGACAAATCCGTGTACCATTCATCGTTGGCATGCTATCGCAGAAGCCGAGTTCAGCAGAGTTCGCTTTAGTAATTTTTGTAGGGAATTTTACGGTGATTGCAGTCACGAGGCACGGCTGTCCAGCGCGTTTTGCACGGCAGTCCCCGTTACTGTGTTGCAGAGACAGTCATTCACACCTGTGATGACTTTTAGGGCGACAGAAAACCAATTAGTAAAGATGCACGGTATGGAAGGACAGGTGTACAAAATACGAATATAAAAGGAAACAAAGTGTTTTTGTGGTCTTATTAATTTCCTCGTGCCCGTGCTTTGTACGCCTGCGCTTTCGTGTCATTGTTGTGAGGACTTGATGTCGATGAACGCCAACTTTCAGCACGGACTAGTACTTTGCTATCTTAGCTCATCAATCACTGTTGCAAGAGGCTACAAGGGTGCCTTTGTGCTTGCTTGAGTCAACTTCCCTTCTGCAGATTTAACATTCTTTAATAGTACTATTGGGCTAGTTGATGCATTGCTGGAGTACATGAAATTTAACATAAAGCAAACAATTGCCATGCAAACTATCAGACGCGGCCAATATTCTCTTTCTTTTTTTCTTAGTTTCTGCTGCACACATAAAATACAGTCCCTGTTTCTCCCAACGAACTCGGCCACTCTGGCTGTGTACTTGCAACATTACCTTGTGCTTGCCCACATTGTTGACAATATTCGTGCTTTATCCTTTTCTCCGTTGCCACGTTTTCAGTCACATCCACCGCCGCAACGTCAAGATGAAGTTCCTGACGTGCGAGCCCAACATCAAGAAGAAGAAGAACCACGTGGACGAGGCTCGCGATTTCTTCCTGGACCCCATCAATGGCCTGAAGATGTTTGGGCTCGGAGGCATGACAGACTACGTCGTCATCTACAACAGCCTGTACAAGCACATGATCGACTTTGTGGTGGACTACGACATGAAGTTCATCAAGGGCTTCCTGCACACTCACTTCCCGACGGCCTACGTGGGCAAAGAAGTTTGGATCTACAAAACTCACTAGCGGCAGCTCTTCTTGCGTGTGTGCCTTGTGAACTAGTCATGTCCATTTTTTTCATATGTGGGGGTTTTAATGTGTGTGTGTGTCCGTGAGTGAGAGGCTTTGGGAGAGAGAGGGGGGGGGGGCAGAGGTGAAATAAAAACACTGAGGTGCCCGATCTCATTTTCGTTTCTCTACTGGTACCGTGCACATTGGTTCCGAATATATACTGTGGTAGTTTCGCCTTTCATGGTGACCGTACTCGTTCCAGATGCTTGTTTGAGTGACGGTTGGCGTCGTCATACCTTGCAGTGCGAGTGAATGTGAAAGGGAATAATCTTTCGGACAACATAGTTTATAAGCTTCTGCAATTGCTCGAAATGTAGTCATCCACAAAATGTTTCACAACATGGGTTCTATAACAAATGTGAATTTCTGCTGTGTTAAAGCACAGAACTTCCAATTTTATCACTGTGTAGGCACCGAAAACTACTACAGAGTGAAAATTTTTTTGTTTAACCCTTTAATGATGAGACATATAAAAACCCAGAAAAAATGTTTATTTTCTATCTAAATCTGCAAAACACATCAAGAATAAGCATAATCAACAAAAAGGAAAAAAAATATATTTTGCGGAAAGTTTTTCAGCAATACGGGGAAAACACCAAGCAGGAAGCTGGAAGTGGGCTTCACCCCAAGCCACTTAAGGCTTCGTTTTTAAGTTGTTCAGACAGCTCTCATCATATGTGAACCATAGGTGTAGATTTCATTTGCTTTGCATCACGTGTGTGACACTACCTCAGTTGGATGTCTTGCATCGGCCCATCTCCTCTGACCTTGCTTTCAAAAGACGTGAGTTGCGTGTCAAACTTCTTCCTCCTCCTCCAGTGTTCCTGCTCTAAACCAACAAATGACGCTTACTGCCCTGTCATTCAGTGTTGTCCGAAGACATTTAGCCGGAAAATTCGTACTCAATACTGAAAATCGGCAAGAAAAAAATTTTTTTTCTGGTACGTTGCCTGTAGGCAACCGTCGTCAATAAAGGGTTAAGGCTACATGCTCGGGCCTTGCGGGAATGCAGCTTTTTCTCAAATCCCGTGTTCCACAGACTTTTGTTGCTGAATATAGTTGCGTGCTTTATTTTCATTCCCTCATTGTGCCTTGTGGCAAACAGTGTAAAAACCTGACAGCGTGAAGCAGAAGTGACATGACTCTCGAAGAGGAAGTGCTTTCAGTGTTGCATTGGGAACGGCACAGTCACCGACTTCACTTCCATTAAGCGGAAGCTTTAGCTCGGGCCCAACTCCGATGCGGCCTATTCAAATACACGTAAAATGCAGCAATGCTTTTCTGAGGTAACCAGTGGGCTGATTCTACGAACATTTGTTGCATTTGAGAGAAAAAGTTAAATTCTAGCGACTGTTGGAAGCGGAATTTCGATGTAGGGCCTGAAATTCCTAAAAGGTATTTTCAAAAATTGGCAAGTTTGAAAAAAAATAGAAGCACGAATTTTACAGATTGGTAACTCTGCACCAAGAACGAACATCGCAGTTCTGTAAACGGCATCCGTTAGAGCATCTAAAGCGGACAAATTTGATATGTCAATTTATATCTTGCGTGAATTTGCTACATTGTTTACCAGGGTTTTGCAAAGGTCCTACTTGCATACTAGTGGCCTATTTGAGAGCCATGTATAATACACCAATTTTGTCTCCTTCAGGTGTACTTGTTAGATGCAATTTACAGAATTGTGATACCTTTTTTTTATTGCTAAATTACACAGTTATAAACCTGATACTAGTTTCATTTTCTGAAAATTCAGCAATTTTAAATTTTTGTTAAAAAATTGACAGCCTAAACAAAAAAAGTTGCAGTGGCTTAGCTCGGCTATGCCAGGATATACGTAGCGTTAGCAAAGGTTCAGCTGATTATTCTTAGCTTATTCTTAAGATTATTCTTAAGATAAGATTATTCTTCTGAGTCAAGCTTCTCCGTTCTTCTGCGCTGTTGAGCAGCATTTGCGCTCTCCTTCTCCATGGCTATACCACACTGGCACACGCCAGTCAGAAGCGTAGTGGCTCCAGCGCAGTGTCAGACGGCGACTGCACAGCGAGCGCGCGCCGGCGCCAGTGCGTCTACCACGGCTACGACGTCACTCCTCTGGAATGTGCAGACCGGCGGCGGTGAGTCGCGCGCGGCGGCGGCCGAGTGCGCGAGAGGTGCCGGCTCCGGTGGCTCCGGTGCGCAAGCCGTGTGACATCACTGACCCTTGCGCATGCGCAGCACGGCTCTTGGTGTGCCGCGCGAAAGGGGCTTGGCTAGGACAGTGTAGCTAACGCTACAAAATTTGCTGCCAACAGTCACTAGATTTGCAACAAACCTCATCAAATTTGGGGCAGTGGCTGCCAAGAAAAACAATTTCTCCTTTTCCATACATTTACATAGGAGCCCGCGAGCTAACGCTTCCTCTTAAGAGCAGCAGTTTGTTCACAATTGCTTTGTGACTCGAGCAGTTGTAAGTCTACAGCGCGTGTAATCTAATAGATTAATATAGATAGAACAATAATGGTCTGGGTGGTGTGGAGTCCTCCAGACTGCTGAATTCATCTTGCACATCTGAATCATCTTGTGAATCTTGGACAGGAACATGTGGAGGCTTCTTCATACCAGTTGACTTTTTCGAATCTGCCGGTCCATTATGTTTTGCACTCATCTACTGTCACACTTCATCATGTGCTCCGTTTAACTTGGCACACTGCAACAGCAAGTCACACAATGGATATAAAAATCAACATCAGCTTCTACTTTCTTTTGCTTCTGAAACTAAGCAAGCAAATAATAATAATAATTATTATTTGATGTGAAAACACAGATGCAGTTGCAAGCCTAGCCCTGCACATGCATGCTGTGATCATTGAAGCCAAAAATGTTCACTTGCGAGTGAAGCGCTTGTTCTGCTTCACTTTCAAGTTCAAACCCTCCTGCATGAAGTCATAAATTTTGTGTTTCCCATTTTGACATGAAATGTCTTACAGTTTGGTCAGCAGAGGGGGCTGCTTGTTAAAACTGCATGTAACTAAAACACATAATACTATTATCGATAATACCTTTGCAACATAACCATGCAGCCACGTGCCTTACTCTGGTATCGTTGTGTAGAGGAGAGAAGCCATTACTAAATCATGGATGTGTCGCATGCACAGATGGCGCCGCTGCGGCGCCGCACATCACGCAATCGGAGCTAAATTTACGCTCGCGCTCAGTGTTCAGAGAGGCATATCTCAGCCACACGTTTGTTAATCCGAGCAAGAGGAGACACGTTTGAGAGAGAGAGAGCTCATAATAGGTGTTATCCAATCAACTCAAGCCTGCGCTCATTGGGAGTTGTAAGGCTTACAAGTGTGCTACTTGTTGCAGAAATTTGACGGTCGCTTGGCTATGGCACCCCTGCGTTCGACATGTTGGGTCAAGAAATGGCGTGAAGAGACTCGAGCAGGCAAGACACAGGGATGTCGATCCGCGCCCACCACCTTCGATCACGGCAGGCTCATTAGGAATAGGGAGCGACAACAACTGCAGGTTTAGACCATAGGATCCCTACTAGCTGTATATTAAGTATAGTAAGCTTTGTAAAGTTGAAGTTGAATACTTACTCAGTTTTAGCGCATATACAAAAGCGGGTACATTTGACATGCAGAAAGAGGCTCCATAGTGAAAAACTGTAGGGGGATCTCTCACAATATAACTTACAAAGAAGAAGAAAAAAAAAAGAACTACTAAACAGGAAAAAACAAAATATAGTAAAAAAATATGTTACAACAGAAATACCAGCAGTTGATAAATTGTGCAAATAAACTATGCAAGTAATAGTACTTACGCAAGTAATAGTACTTAAACATACGAAATTCATTAGCACAAAAGCCAAGGTTTATCTCACAAATTAACCTATGATGAAGCCTTGCTATTAGTTGCAAATGAAATCACAAAGTTGACATTTAAATTACGACACAGAAACAGTAGATTTAATATTATAAAGCAATAAAGTTAACAATTAAAACTAAACCAACTCTTTGGGTACCATAGTTAGAATGGACCTCGGGAAGTATAAAAGATTATTGTGTAGAGTTTTGCTAGAATGGCAGGCTTGATTTTGGGGCATGTTGCAGGGAAGAAAGAGGAGAGTGATAGGTTTGTCCTCATGAAGTCGTACAGTAGTTTAGAGGGCTATGGATGAATGTGTAGTATAGAGTAACTAAGTATGTAACTCAAAATACAATCTAGCCTTGAGTAGCACCCTAACTCCGTAAGAAGTTTTTCTTTGTAGTTCTTGGATGTGCAAGTTAAATTTTAACCGTGAAACAAGCTCGACGCCAAGGAAGGAACAGTGGTTGGAGGGATAACTAGCATGCGTATTAATAAAAAAGTGGCATAACCTGTGTGTCAATTATAGACCTTGAATTAAGGATTACAAACTTAGTTTAGGAAGGATTAACAAGACGTTTATTTTTAGCACACCGTGTAATGACGTTTACGAGATCGGCATTAAGGAATGTTAAAAGATTGCTAAGACAATTACCCTAACATACAAGAGTAGCGTCGCCGGCGTATAGGATTCATTCCATTGTTGTGGTTAGACATTTCAGCAGATCATTAATATATAGTAAAAATAATAACAAACCTCGAATTGAGCCTTGCGGGCCACCGATGCTATTGTCATTTTGTTAAAATAAATGACAGAGTTGTATGCTAGTTGCTCATGGTAAGTGATTTAAAGTCTTTATTTCAATAACAAAGCGAAATAAATAAGACATAGGGCATTATAGCAATTTCTATAGGAGATGAGCTAGTGATTCCAAGAAGGAACTAAAGTAAATCCTGTGAGCTATTATCATACACTACAATTGACAGTATGTTAATCTGTCAAGCAGGATTGCAATCTACCATTTAACATTGTGGCAGAGGTGCTTATACAATCTGAATTTCGTGCTATCTAGAGGAATATACACAGGTATTCAAGACAGCAAGACTCATGGCAGTCTCGCATCATCACCATGAGCCCAAGGTCCACTGTAGAAAAAAAGCCCTCTCATGATTGCCCAGTTACCCCTTTGGGGTAAGCCCTTTGGGAATATTGATAAACTGTAGTGTTGGTGAAATAATAGCAGACATTTTAGTAAAGTTAAATAGTGTGTATAAATTAAACGTGCTATAAATCTGGGGCAGTATTCGCAATCCATCACTCCAGGAGAGACAATCGCTTTCTTAAGATTTTGCAGAACAAGTACCAGTTGTGTTGGCATCTACAAGCGACAACATTCTCAGCAGAGTACAAAACCCACTGTCTTCACGCAGTGCCAGGAGGTAGCGTTGTTGCCTGTATACACCGATGCATTCTGTACTATAGTAATGTAAATCTCGCAAAAGCAATTGTAATGCTGAGAGTGATCAATGAAGAGTACCATCTTAGTGCAATAATGTCCAGTCACAGTGAGGGACAGGTTCTATGGCACTACTCAGGGTACTAAATTATGGGCAATGAATGCAGCATCACATATGGCGCACTGATAAGATGCATTGCTGAAAGCATGTGTGAATGATGAAGGACATGAAAGGGGAACTGGGCTGTCTACCAAGTATAAATATGTAAACCATAAAAGCAGAACACTGACTGTATCGAACCGAGAGCTGTAGCACTAAACCAGAGGCCATGCTTACTGAAGCATATAGGTAGCAGTGCAGAGCCTGACAGGCATAAAGCATCGATGCGATAAGGCCACAAGACTATGTGGCATGAAGTGGAGATGGAGTGACATTTAGGTTGCAATTAAAGGTAAGAAGCTGAATGGAATGCTTGAATGTTGAGCTCTAGTTTCTGACATTCAGTGCAAAAGTGCAAGTATTTATTAATGAGGTGCCAATGAGTTTTGACGTTTTAGTTGAAATAGAATTCATTCATGCAGTGAAATTAAAGCACCTACTTTCTGACATTCAGTGCAACAGTGCAAGTATATATTAATGAAGTGCCAATGCGTTTTGACATTTTAGTTGAAATAGCATTCATTCATGCAGTGAAAGTAAAGCACTCACATTGGGCACAATCTCGATTCAGCTGGTATGACCCAGTAAACGTGCTTCCTTGAAATAATATAACATCTGTAGTACAACATCTGTAGTAATAATATAACATAGACAGCTATCCTACGGCACTTTATTGTTGCAACCATAAGTACCAAAACTCATGCCTTGATTCAGCCACAGGAAGACCACTACAAACGACATAGTCAGGCCTTCTGGCATGGAGGAAGAAAAAAGAAAAGGAAGGAACAAAAAAAAGGAAACTTTTTTTTTTTTTTTTCCTTCCTCCATGCCTTCTGGCATTTGGCCTCGCTATGCATTCGCATTCCCAGTAGCGTGAGCTCTCTAACCGCTGACTTGGACCACGTAAGTTCCCCAGATAAACATACTCTTGTTTAATGTTTAATCTAGCTAGGGGCCTTAGCATCACGCACAGAGAACAGCAGCAGATACGGCGTCGTTAAAGGCCGATTCACACTAGGCTGACAGGACGCCAATGTTGGTCTGCCATCTCCTGGCGACAGTGTTTTTTCTGCATTTAAACAGTTGGCCACAGCGTTTTCCGGCTTGTAACACTGTCGCCGTCATCAGTCGACAGACCAAAATGGTTGTCGCGTCGGCGTAGTGTGAATCGGCCTAGCCGAACAGGCGGGTTTGACATGCTCGATCCGTTCACCTTCCACGACAACTGCTCATCTTTCTTTTGATTTTTACCACACCGCCCCTTCACGGGGTCCAAAAATTGCACCTACGCAAATTAATTGCGCGGCGCGTGTGTGTTGTTACACGGTGTCAGCAGGGCCGGCCTCACTAAACGATCCTCGGCACAACCAGGCTCCCCGTGATAAAGACGGTTGGCTCGCACGCGCGCGAAGTTTAAAGCGTATGCTTTTTGACCTCCAAGGTGTTCCAGGTTACAATTGCCATCATTGGCACATTTATTACAAAATTTACTCATGTTTATTTATAAATCTTACCTATTTATTTGTGATTCTAAGCTGGGAATCTACTCTTTAAACGAACGCACTGAAAAACTTAAGTTTAGTTTACTGCAACCTTTTATTAGGTAAAAATACCTCAAATATTTGCAAGTCCCCGTGTTTGCCAGCATTTGCCATCCAGTCATGTGGTGGCCAGACGAGGTTTCGTCGAGGGGTTTGGCGCCAGCTGGTACTCGTTTGCAGCTGCTGGATTTGCGTATTGTAATCTAGTGAAGGGCCGCATTCTGTACCAGTAACTTTCGAGTCTTTCGGGGAACAAGGTATATTTTATATGCCGAAGGCGCAGGAAATATGAGACAGCGCACAACATTCGTCGCTTCAGTGAAGCTTAGAGTAACTCTAGTGAATCTTCGCGGTCAGCGCCCCCATAGACGAACCGTAGAATAAAGAAACACTGAGGAAACAAAGAACTCACAACAGAACTGGGCTTTGCCAGAATTATGGTGTACAGAAAGGGGACAGTGAGTCCCGCGCAGAAAAGCAACGAGATCAAGGTGGTTCCTTCTGCAATGACGCCACCAGAGGGCTCTCGAGCGACAGGGCAATGGCGCAACCCACTGCCCCATTTCAAAGGGAGCGCTCATAGCATCTATCCAGTTATGCTCATGGCGCGAAACTTGAATTTGTTGTGCTAGGTTTCTATGTTGGTTTATTCAGGAAACATTCGTTTTACAGAGAAGCTGTATATGCCTAGGCGAAAACACTCGTGGTCCGACCACAGATACCCTCCGGCGGAAATAAACCTATCGAGAACTCGCGCCTCGTTCACTTGGTATACACGAAAATTGACATGGAATGTCACTTGCACGAATGTATGACTAACATGACTGACAGGTCATGGCATCAATAACATCACATGCTCATCAGTTACATCACGATTAACGATAATAAAATCACGTGTGGCGCATACCCGCGTATCCCTGGTATGCCGGGGGGGGGGGGGGGGGGGGGGCTGATAAGGCGTCAACCCCCCCCCCCCCCCCCCCCCCCTCGAAATCTTTTCGTGCCGGCATGCACCGCCGACCAAAACTTCCACCGACGCCGGGAATCATTCTGGATTCTGTCTACAATGTCTTTTTCACGCTCGAAAAGACATTCCAGCACGACCATTGCGAACTCGGGCTGGATTTCGTGGCAACACCCTTGCACCTAGAGTCACGTAACGCAAGGTCATGTGGTGGCCGAGCACAAACTTACAAGGGTTTTTCGATAGCGAGCGGGCGCGTTGCGGCATCTCGCAGCGGCCGCGGAATCTACGGAGCGCATGGATTTCAATTACGAAACTTTGTGGGTACAAAGTTCTCATAAACTTTTGACGCGAAAGGTGCACTGACATTTCCAAAGGCGTGCTTTAAAAGATTTTCAATTCTGGAATTTTATGGAGTTAATGCTCTTATAAACTTGGACCAACATGCGTGCACTGGAGCCCTCGTGTCCAAGCCGTTCCAGAAATGGAAGCACGCGCTCGCAGTCTTCAACACACACGAAAATACTAAATATCACCGTGACTGTCAGCTAGCAACTGATAATTTTCTCCAAACATTTTCAGGAAGCATGCCCAATGTGATCGATCAGCTGGGCCAGGACAGGAAAAGTAAAATATGAGAAAACAGATGAAAGTAAATGGCCTGTTATTGAGGAAATTCTTTTTGCGGGCGACAAGGTCTGGCTCTCCGTGGCCACAGGGACAGTGGCCCTATGGATTTAAGCATAGCCCCCGCTGAAAATACAGGTATTTTCAGAGCGCTTCCTCGCATGCGAGCTGATTGTGGAGATACATATCTGAAGAACCATTTGGAAAGTTGCCCCACTATTTTTGCCACACAGGTATGTTTGCCCAGATGCACAAAACCAAATTATAGAAATTTGTGGTGGAATTATCAAAGAAAGCCTAGCTGCAAAAGCAGGCTGCTTCTCCATACTTCCTGGCGAAACGACGGACATCGCTGGAATCGAACAGCTTACTATTTGTGCAAGGTACCTAAACAAGGATGCCAACGACATCGAGGGAGTGTTTTAGGTTTTAGCACCGGTATAGATGCCCTCTCTCATTGCGACTGCAGGTTCTATGTAAATGTACACACACTGCTGCAGATTCTAGTCACCCTTCCAGTGACCACTGCCAGCGCAGAGAGAATATTTTAAACAAGAGTGTACTAAAAAAACTACTTGCGCTCTACAATGTCTGTGGAACGCATGGTTAGGCTGGCGCTTCTATACATCCACAGAGACGTCGGCATCAACGTGTCCGAAGTAATTGACCGCTTCGCTCAACTTCCCCGCCGAGAGAAGTTTGTCCTTTTTGCATTGATTAGCGGAGCAGCAAAAATCAATGCAAGTAAAAAGCTCTGTTCCTTCAGGTCCATAAGATCGTAATTATGAAAACGTATGACTGTTCGTTAGCTTTTAAAACCGCAGAAAGTTTAGCCGTTTATTCTAGAAGTTAGCGTCATGATCAAAATTATCATGCGAATACGAAAATTACGAGTACATCAATAACCCATTTTGACTGACCTTGCTCAATGAAAGCCCGACCCACGCGGCGCTTGCCAAGAACACACTCAGATATTGGTTAGTTCAACTTGCCGCATCATCTGTGGCTTTAGTTTGTCTTTTTCTTTGCTTTTTATAGCTACCTGCTCTTATTTCTTTTTTGAAACGAAGCAATATCCTCCTTTAATTTTGGGTGCGGAATAATTGTTGGCGCTGTGCAGGCAGTTAAATTACACATTTTCGGACTGATTTCTGCATTATTCCTGTATTATTTTACCCATATGGCGCTGTCGCGACCGCCGCATGGCCCGAGTACATAACACGATTTCCGCGATCATAGTTTTGTTCTTGCCTAGATCATCTGTCTTTTTGTGCGCAAAGTTTACTATCTGTGACTGCGCAACATGTTTATTTCTCTTGTTTTACGCATTGTATACAGTGACGTACGTTTGCTTAAATACGTAGATTTATTGGAGACTTAGACGTATATTTAAATATCTTGTTGCGAGGTTTTGTGTATACAAGCAGTGAACTTTGTTTCCAGCGACTCTTTCTTTTTGCCCTTTAGCGAGTTGTATCTTCGCATGTAAATATTCCATTCTGTCTTCGCATTTCTAATGTATATTTTGCAGAACTCCTACTTTTTATTTGTACTCACTGTTGCGAGTATAATATCGGTGTAATTACAATACACGACCGCGGTAACAGCTGCTCCTGCGCAAACTATTGCAACGAGGGACAGCGTCGTTGAGGTTTTTTTCCTGGCCGTTGCATATGTGCAAAAATGCATACAAGGTTCTTGAATGACAAGATTCATCAAAATATTTGTCCTCAACTTATTCATTTAATGGCCTTTACGTTTTTCATATCAGCTGCATGCACTGCTTTGCTGGTTTCGAAGTGACATAGTTCTAAAGTTCGTGCGATATTTTCTTTACTTATTAAATAGACAAAAAAAAAAAAAAAAACGCGGCAGCATTGATATCAGTTATTTCTGCCACAATTTTTTTGGGACATACGAATATATTCTTGTATGAAAAAATACATATTTTACTTGACAGTGCGTAGCGTTCAATAATTCGTTAGCAGCATCTAATATACAATGGCATTGACAATGCAGTTATTATTCATGTATTTGATCCCTCGACATATTCTATAAGGAGGAGGCCGCGCTGCAACCTGAGCCCCCCCGCAACAAAATTTCTGGCGTAGCCAGAAATTTTGTTGGGGGGGGGGGGAGGGTGGGGGTATATATATATATATATATATATATATATATATATATATATATATATATATATATATATATATATATATATATATGTGTGTGTGTGGGGGGGGGGGTTACGTAAGAGTAGGGTTGTTCGTTTTCGGGTTATATATATATATATATATATATATATATATATATATATATATATATATATTTGTTCGGGGGTAACAATCGGGTACTATTTTTCAAGCTGATAATCGGGGAGAAATCGGGGTTTTTTTTTTGTGGAACCACAAGAAATGTACCAAGTAATACATTACATTCGCTTTTCTTTTTTTTATCAGTGGATATCACGAGCTCCTTAACACTAACGCGTTAAAACTAGGGATCTGTTTCAAGCTGTTAATCGGGGGGACATCATGGCTGGGGACATCATGGCTTTCTAGCAAATATTCCGAAGTTCGTCGTTTGTTTGGAAATTAATAAGTAGTAATGAGAGTAAAGAGCATTGATAACTTTTAGGAAATTAAACATTTTATTCACGAAAACTGGTCATCGATTTTTTACACATCCTTGTTAACATACATCATTATCTGCATGCGCAACATGTCCGTCTCCATCGGAGACCTGTCCGATCTTTCTCAGCTGAGAGAAAGTTCTCTCGACATCACAGCTTCCATTAGCTAGGCCCAACAATGTCAGTGCAGCATTTGCCAGCCTGGTGATAGCGAGTGGTAGAGTCATGCCAATACTCAATGAGTTCGGAATTCGCAATGGATGGATGGATGGATGGATGAGGCTGAACCCTTTAAATCGGGAGGTGGCATACGCCACCTAGCCATGACTATTAATGCACACAATGCACACAATGCACACAATGCACACAGACGGTCGCGCCCCGTAGTGGCCAGCGAGGAAAATATTTCAAAGAGTATCCGCACAGTCAGAGGAGGAGCTGGCACAGTCAATGGCACCGTGTTACCGTGTGGCTCCCTATGCGCGGGCGCGTTTCTGTTTTATTGACAGCTTCTGCATACGCCATGGCAGAAAAAAAAAAAAAAAGTTTTGCGTGCCTCAGTGCACCAACCGAATGATGAAGGATGAGATAAGCCTTCGTTTGTTTCCGCTGGACGCGTATCTTAAAAAGAAGTCGGCGGTGAAGCTCCGGATCGGCAAGCCTGTGACTCCGCCAATTAAAGTTTGTAGCGCACACTTCGTTGCCGAAGACTTCTTCTGGAGCAACATCGGTTAGCAGAATGCTAATCGTTGACATTGTTCACGAAAGCATAAACATTACGCTTTACGATGTGGTAGTTCTAGCTTACATGAACGGCACGTTCGATGCGGCACGAAAAGACAAGGTAACAAATTCGCGCCGATGCCTTACGACGTCCGAACGCTTCGCTACAGCCGAATATTTTTGAATAAGGCTGCCCAAACGCTCTCGCAACAGTTGATTATTTGTAGAGCCATTTAGGCAGCTGGTGTCTGGTTTTCGAGCGTAACTGACGGAGCGTAACTATAGGTTCGGAGCTTCGCGCCGGTCGCTAGCTCTGTGGCATATTTGCGTGCACTGACCTTCTTTGATTGATTTCAAAACAAGATCGGTGGTCTTTTTTCTGGCTTAAACCGAAAACGCTGCACTCCAGCTGCAGCGTTCTTTCTATAGAAACGCTTCGCGTCGCATACATCCTTCAGTAAGGTTAAGGGCATCATTCGCCGTAGGTGGTGGTGGTGCTGATGTTGAAGCAGGCGGCGTTAGCCTGGCATACATGGCCGGCAATTGTTCCGCCTGATCCTCCTTTTAGTTGAGATCAGGGGTGTGTCACCATGGTGTCGATGAGCCCCGTGTCTCGCAGGAAGGCTATCAGCAGTCGTTGCGCTCTCTTCCTGATTGCCGCGAGCCCCTCCGGGAAAAACGACGTCTTCAAAGGTCCTGTGCGTAAGACCGCTCTTCTATACAGGCTGACGTCGACCATCGCTTTTCTTTCTGTGTCAAACTGTGGGCTTAGCCAAATTGAAATATTCGATGTCGCCAATGTCACCAAAGAAGGCACAGAGTGGGGAAGCGCGAAGCACAGTCTTGAATAACCAAGCTGTGGTGTACGCGTATAGTCGGTTCTGATGCGGTGCAACAGCGCGTCGCTTCTTCGCGAGTAAATTCGTGAGTCATAAAATAACAAGCACGCACGCACTTCTCGTTATGCACGCTTTTGGTTATGCAGCGGCATTCCGCAGACGATGAGAATAAAATCTGAAAAAATAAGAATACACTCGGCGTGCGACGAGAAAGATGAGAAAAAACCCGGCGTGCTACCACACGGCGGACGCCGCAGTCGCCTATTATGACACTCTCTCGGTCCGCCATCATGGATCGCCTCGCGCGCCACCTGTAGTTCGTGTGCCTTGCGATATGTTAAACTCGTCGTGAAGTGAATCCACGTCGTCAGTCACGGAAACGAAGAGAGGTAGATAGTAATCAAATGGCGTGCCGAGGCGGTTCCACCCCAACGCCTGTTGTCGCTTTTCTAATAAAGAACTTGCGAAAAAGCATAGAAAATAGCAAGAATGACTCGCTTGCTGTGTTTTTTAGTGCAAAAACGCACAAGCCAGATAACCCTTCCAGGGCTATCGTCAGTGAACGTGGCACTTGGCAACTCGAGGTTAGCCATTTTTTGTTGAAATGCCTCAAGACACTCAAAGTCGATGATCCTTTTTTAGTTACTAACTATCGTCAGCATTTTTCGTGATAACCATAACATTGGTTTTGGCCTTTCTGTATATATAGAATTATTTCACTCTATACCGCATCGCGAATTGTTTGTTGCTATCAAAGCACGCATCCACCACGATGCACGTGGTGGATTGGAATTTCAGGCTGCAATTGGTCTTAGTTCTGACAATTTTCTGGCCTTATTGCAAGCCTATCTCAAAAGTACTTGTATTCTTTTTGACAATCAGCTATTCTTACAGAAGAAGGGCATATGTATTGGTTCGTGCTTAGCACCTTTGCTATGTGACCTATTTCTTTCTGAAATGAATATAACCTTGACAACTGCTTTAAGAACACGCATGTGATAAGGTTTTTAGATACGTACACGATTTTTTAATCCTTTTGGACGAACAGTGTTCCTCAACTGACAATGATGAAATCAGCACAGTTTTAAGCCTTTTTAAACTTCATGGCAATGGCTTACCTTTCACCCGCGAGATTCCGGCTAACAGCGTGCTGCAGTTCTTAGATTTAAACCTGACGTTTTTAAAACAACATGTCTATTGGAGCTTTTCACCACGTGCTAAGAAAGAGCTTTTACCGTACGATTCTGCCCACTCGAAAATGATTAAACGAGGGATCGCATCAACCTGCCTGGGGTCTGCGTTTAAGAAATCGTGTGTTCACAGGATCAAGACGAGTTTTGACAATCAGATTGAGCGGCTTTTCAAAGCCAGCTACCCTCGCTCGGTGTTGACGTCAGTGGGGGAATATTTGCCCCAGAAGCTGAAAGACAACAAAAAGCCTAAGGTGGGCGACGAAGTCGAACGCAACGCTCGAAAAAAGGCACAAGTGGTGCCGTACCTTCACAAGGTTAGCCACAACCTCAAGCAGGTGACAAACAGGTACGGAGTATCTTTGGTTTTCACCGCCCCGAACAAGCTGGCCCGTCTCTGCCCTCGAATCACGGGTGGCGCTACGAACGGGTGCACAGTACAGCACGTTCAGCGTTACGTGCATTGCTTCACTGGATTGGTCTATCTCATTCCCCTCAGCTGCGGCAAGTGCTACATTGGGCAAACGGGGCGCTGCGTCAACGACCGAATGAGAGAGCACGCAAATATTTTATAAAAAGGATACGACCGCGCACTTGTATGCGCATTGCAGGTCTTGTCCGGACTGTGAACGGCTGTTTTTTAATGTCAGGATCCTAGGCAAAAGCAAGAACCAAACCGCTCGTGAACTGCTGGAGGCCTATACCACATCCAAACGAATGGTCTAGCCTGAATTACACTTTATGATTCGGAAATGAGATTGCTAAGCATATAATGTGACTGCCTTCTGCCTTCGGCTGACTTAGTTCCGGGTCGGCTCGCTGTTGTTCGGCAAATTCGTCGGCACTGATGGGTCACAAGAAAGTGTCGTCATCCTGGTCGTCCTGTGACGGGGGTTCGACGGGGGCGCGAGACAAGCAGTCGGCGCCAGACTGCTTTCGCCCGGACTTGTAAACGATGGTGATGTCGAATGCTTGAAGCCTCAGACTCCATCGTGCGAGGTGACCTGAAGGATTCTTCAAGTTAGCTAGCAAACACAAGGCGCGTGGTGGTCGCTCACAACTTTGAAGGGCCTGCCATAGAGGTAGGGGCGAAACTTTGATGTATAGCCCAGATGACGGCGAGACACTCATTTTCTGTTGTGGAAAAATCAACTTCCGCCTTCGACAGCGACCGGCTAGCGTAACTTACAACCCTTTCTAGTCCGTCAGTCCTCTGCACAAGCACGGCACCGAGTCCTACGCTGCTTGCGTCGGTGTGGACTTCGGTATCGGCGTTTTCGTCGAAATGCGCAAGTATTGGCGGCGATTGCAGGCGGCGCTTCAGTTCTTCAAATGCTTCGACTTGCGGCGTCTCCCACTTGAACTCGACGCCGGCCTTCGTGAGGTACGTCAGTGGCTCGGCGATCCGTGAAAAGTCTTTGACGAAGCGCCTGTAATAGGCGCACAGTCCAAGAAATCTACGCACTGCCTTCTTGTCAGCGGGCGGAGGAAAGTCAGTGATGGCCGCCGTTTTCTGTGGGTCAGGGCACACTCCAGACTTGTCCGGAGGTCTTGATTGTTTGAAGAACTGTTTCAAGGCGCCGGAAGTGTTCCTTGAAGCTTGAGGCAAACACAACAACGTCGTCCAAATAGACGAGGCAAGTCTGCCACTTCAAGCCTGCCAGTACTGTATCCATGACACGTTGGAAAGTCGCAGGTGCCGAGCAAAGACCAAACGGCCTCCCCTACCATTACCTAAATCCGCAAGAACGCGACCAAATTGACCCCATGATGCATCTGGCCTATCGGATGGCCTTAAAGCTCCCCCCTGGCGCCCCAACGAGCTAACTCCTTGCCGTGGGGTTACATAACACCTTCACGGAGCCATGCGAAGCACAAATGGTCACTCAGCTCCAGCGCTTAACGCTCACACTCACAGGCCTCGCCCTTCTGCAGCTCCTTGGACACACTGGTACCCTCCGGGAGGCAGCCCGACTCAACCCAGTACCAGATCATGTCCAGTCAACACTTACCGTTGCGCCTATCCCCCGCAACATGGACTGCCTACTGCACCAGGGTCGACGGGAAGCACGAGTTGAGGCTTTAACCCTCAGGTACGGTGAGAACAACACCACTTGCTACACCGACGCAGCACTGTATGACACCACCCGCACTCGAGCAGTAGCGGTCGTCCTCGACCACCACCACAGGGAGCTAGCCAGTGCCTCCCTCCACTGCCAGAACATCACGTAAGCTGAAGAAGTTGCCATCGCTCACGGCAACAAGCTTGCACGGTCGTTTCACGTTCTCACGCACTGCCAGGCCACCTGCCGCAACTACCTGAAAGGACGCGTTTGTCGACCTGCGCTCAATATCCTCCTAAGGGCACAGGACGCTGGCGATCGAGCAGCTGCAAATTCGAACACCTCCGATCAGGCATGAGATCATATGGACACCTGGCCACGCGGGGCTGGAGAGAAAACAGGCGGCGGACAGGGTCGCTTGAAGGTATACAAGCCGAGCACCCGATCCCCCTGACCCTGACGCACCCGTTCCAGTACCGTGTGACTGACTATTCGTCCATTCTAAATTATTATAAGGCTACCCGGAGAAAGTAATCACCCCCCCCCCCCCCCTCCCCTACCGCTTACTCATCAAAGAGGAGGCTACCAGCTGGATACTTACCCAGGCAGGTACCTACCCCAACCTCCACCTCCTCAGTAAAATCCATCCCACGGCATACCCTTCACGCTGCGCGTGGTGTTCCGAGAAAGCCACTTTATTCCACATTACATGGGCTTGTCTTGCAATCATTACATTACCCCCCATCAAACACCCGAACGCGGAGCAGTGGGAGTCACTGCTGGCCAGCGAGGCCCTGGACGATCAGCTTTAGCCTGATTGACAGGGCACGCATGGCGGCGACGGCATGCGGAGCCCTGAACTGAGGCCCCCCACCGCAAGACCAAGAGCCTCCGATCTTCGAAGACTCACCGCGAATCTTACTATCGCTCAATAAAAGTTTCCATCCATCCCTCACTGGTGTCACTCCTTCGTAGCCAAGCGCGCCTTCGTTGCGCTGCTGGGCTGCTTCGAGGTCACCAACGACCGAACGCGGCTTCAGCCCTGCTGACGCGAGATGGTTATAGGCATTCGCTTCAACGGTTGCACTCCTTTCATTTCCGACTTTTCCTGCCTAGTACAGCGCTGTTCAGCTGTTATCAAGTAGACGTTTAGAGCACTGTACAAATTATAGTTCACCCTACAAATGCCACATTTACCCTTTCGTGCGACATGCGCCAAGCGCAGGAAGCTCGCGTGCGGACCTCGCAGCGCCGTTGCTAGGGGTGTGTTGCTAAGCGTGACGCAGCCGTGACACAAGCAGGCGATTGGCTCTTGCTGGCGGCGTCCGTGTCGCCGGTCTCGTTCCCTTTGTTCGTACGTCAGTTTTCGCCGGGCTCTCGAACTGTGCCGTGTGTGGCTGGGAGGACTCTCCGAGGAAAGCTTTTGGCGGAGTTGTTTTGCGACGCTGCGATGGCGTGCGGCAAGGTATAACCAGCGCCGTGTGCTTTTTGGCTGTTGACGTTGCGGCTTAGAGAGTCGTGGCCTCTCACGCTGTCGGACGCGGTTGAACAACGCCAGTCCGTCGTTCTTGACCGGAGTTGACGAAGGGACCCAGAGCGAGCGGCCTTCGGGAAGACAAGATGGCGTCGCCTCGAGCAACGGCCATTTTTCGCGCGTCTTCGAGCACGTCGCAACAGGTGAGGACTTTCGCTCGCTTGACGGCGCGTGCTGTAGTAACCACTTTGACGACGTTTTCATGCGGATATCCATGTTATTTGCGATTTTTTTCTTACGTTTTGACGAACGCGTTTCACGCTGGTACGTCTGCTGTCATTTTTAGTCCCTTTGGTACTCTTTGTTGCCCAGATGAACGCGTTTGGCTCAGGTTCACCCGCCGCACATTTTCAAACCTCATGTGAGCCTGTTTATGAGAAAAAGCTGCTGTCTGGTGACGGCGTGTTGGCGTTTGTTTGCATACCGCGCTGTGGTGAATGCTCTTTGAGAGTGCATCTGCTTCTACTGTCCCTACATTTTTTAATTTTTTTTTTTTATTCGGTGTGGCACATTTTTGAAGTTCTGCTATTAAACGCACTCGTTGAATGCACAGTAGATGTGTTTCCCGCCGCGTAGAACCTCGTCCCCCCCCCCCCCCCCACCCCTCCCCCTCCTTTTGCCTTGTCATTTTTTGCTGCGTGAAGAGGCCGTTGTGTACTATCGGCCAAGAAAGTAAACGGACCACGGCTCCGGTACGGTGGCTAGAAGTAGCCACCGTAGCTCCGGCGGCCGGAGCGGCTTCCTTGCCACAACGGCGGCGCTGGCATCGAGGCACCCGTAAAGCCCCTATATTTATAAATATAGGGGCTTTAGGCACCCGCGCTGGCATCGAGGCACCCTAGCTCCGCGCGCTTGGGTCGAGAGCGCCGTGGGTGACGTTAAGCTTCTCCCTTCGCGCTGTGTCTTGTCACGCTTGATAAAATGTCTAGTGCGTCATCCAGTTGCTCTGCTGCTGGCGGTCGCGATGAGCGGGACTGTGCCGCTCCACAGTGGCCCCCTTGTCCGGGAAGGACCGTTGGCCCAAACCAAAGCCCCCCCCCCCCCCCCCTCACCCTGTCAGCCCGGGTAGGGGGGGAGGGGGGTGCCAGGGTCAATGTATCGAATGATGCTGGGTTTATGAGTACATGTAAGCTCTGGGGCGCGGTGCCTACGGGTGCCAAGTCCTCTTTCCATCTGACAACGGCACCGTGCATAGCCGGTATTTAACCCATGGCGCTGACGCGCAGTAGCCGACGGCCGCAGGGAATCAAACCCCGGCACTGTGAAAGAACGAAGACCTTTTTTTTTTTGTTTTGTTTTTGCCTATATTGACCTTACCTTTCATACTAGTGTTTGTAGCCTACGTCCCTTGTTGCTCGAGTTTAGGCAACTTTGCGCAAGGCACCGCAGCGGCGGCTGACGCGCGCTCTTTCACGCCTGCGGGATAAAGGCACGTTCGCGTTCACGGCGACTTGCCGTGCACCGTTTGACGTTCTCAGGCTGACGTGCGCGGGCGGTTGTGCTCGCGCCCGTCAAGGTTTGCTTGCCGTGCAGAGAATGGATCCCAAGATCCAATTTTGCGACGTTCTCCGGCTGCCGCAAGCCGACGTGACCAGTCAGCCACGCAGTAATGGTGGCCGTAGCTACGTCGGCTTGCCCCCGGCTTGACTCCCGCGGCGATGGCGCCTGCCGCTTTTAGCTCCGTGGCTTTCTCCGTGCGCGCTCGCTACATCCTTAGGGAGTTTCCAATAGGGAGATTACTGGAAACTGTACGCGATTACAGGTTTCTCTACGACAAG